>NC_134488.1:130999855-131089143 GCF_040206685.1 Ascaphus truei
ATGTGAGCCCCACCCCCCGGGTTATACATGCTTCTAATGTACACCCCCCCCTACTGTGTGTGTGTGTGTGTCCCTGTGTGTGTGTGTGTGTCCCTGTGTGTGTGTGTCCCTGTGTGTGTGTGTCCCTGTGTGTCCCTGTGTGTGTGTGTATCCCTGTGTGTGTGTGTCCCTGTGTGTGTGTGTCCCTGTGTGTGTGTCCCTGTGTGTGTGTCCCTGTGTGTGTATCCCTGTGTGTGTGTCCCTGTGTGTGTGTCCCTGTGTGTGTGTCCTTTGGCCCGTCACTCCGCCTCAGGCCAATGAGAGGTGTGCGGGGGCGGGCTAAGGGACCAATCAGATTTCCCCTAGGGACACCGGACATCCAGGCAGGCAGGCAGGCAGGCAGGCAGGCAGGCATACAGTGCATTCACTAATATAGTATAAGATGATGCCATCATATTACACGTGAAGCAATTACAGTTAGACTTGAAATTCGGCAGGAGAGCAATACTCCAGAACAAGTCTGAAGGGAAACCTGATAGTGACGTGAAGCTGCAGCGGGTAAACAGAATCAGGCTCTGCGGACTCGTAAAGCATGGGTGTCTCCACTACAGGAAAAGGTATTGGCCCTGCAGAAGCATCTGTATCCCACAGAGACCAAAGCCCATGAAGACAAAGGCACAGTGAGAGCTGGGGACTCCGCTCAACGGCAAAATGAGGTTGCAAAGTTTGAACTGCCTGAGCAAGCACTAGCTAAGCCTTTACCTGCCCAGCAGGAAGCAAACAAAGGTAGAAGTGAAGAATCGAAGGCATCTATTGATGAGAAGGTTCGTCCTCTCACCGAAGAAAAATTATTAAAACGAGAAGAAGCCATCACCGCTGAAGTGGAGTTACTGTCTTCACAAGAGAAGGAAAAAATGCAAGTTAGCCCACTAAGACAGATTTTCACAGGATCTGGTTTAAAAATCCTTCTAGGCAAGTAGCGTAAAGGAGGAAGAAGAAACTAAGGGCCTCATGCTATAAACAGCGATTAGCCACTTATCGCCAGTTTATCGACAAAAAGCCTACAGCAATTCAGTAAACCCTGATAAGCTGGCGAAAAGAGCAAAAATCGCTGTTTTTTGCCAAGAAAAAACAACGCCAAATGGGTGGCGATAAGCCACTTATCGCCAGCTTGTCAATCTCGCTCAAAAATAAAACATGCAGTCACAGCTGTGGACATTGGCGTCTGACATCATAGCCACGTGATCGTGGTAGTCAGACAGGGAATTCCAACACCGGAGAGGTGAGTACACTGCTGAAGCAGCACCCAACCAAGCAGAGCAAAACAACACTGCGGGAGTTAAAAACTCCAGGCAAGGAGGATTCCAGGCAGAGAGGGAGCCAGCTGATCTGTACACTGATTGTCTGTGAGGTGACACACACCACACTGCCTGATTTTATCAGCTATGTTGTAAGTAGCCAATTTGCTATTTCTATATAAAGTTGCTGTTTCATACTTCACTATTGTGGTCCTTTTTTCATGCCCTTTAGGACCAAGAAAATTGAGACTTGTTTACTACCCAGAACACCTTCCGTGACACATTGTGTATTATTTTATTAATTACTGATATTTTTATCTGCGCCGTTATTCATCCTGTCTGTGATATATATATATATATATATATACTGTCTTGTTTTGTTTTGTCATTAGTGTTTTGGGTCATTTTGTCAGTTATATTAGTTTGACATACTGCACCATAATTTTGTTTGTTTTTTTTTTCTCCACATAATTCTTCATGCATGGTGGGAGCTGCACAGCAATTCTTCCATCATTTTTGCAACAGAGAACTTTGTTGGGACTTTAATTATATAGTTTTGGACTTTTTATATACTACTGAATTTGTAAGGCGCCGGTTTTCTTTTTCTTTACTGCATCTAAGTGTCTGATTGTGCAATCAGCACTCACCTGGCGGCCTAATTCCACCTAGACTTGGGTTTAATATTTATTTCACTATTTATAGCGCTGTTTTCACACTGTCTTTTTCTTTTTAATATATACTAGCTGATATACCCGGCGTTGCCCGGGATTACATTTTCCAGCTCCCCCTACCCATACCGCACCTACCAGGGAAAAATATTTTTTAGCACACAACTTGAACGTAAGTGTTTTCTTATTGTCATACGGAAAAAAAGATTACAATGCAACCTGTTTCTTTTTATATTTTCCACAAAAGACAGGTGACTGAGTGGGTGACGGTGGGTGCCTGACTGAGTGGGTGCCTGACTGAGTGGGTGCCTGACTGAGTGGATGCCTGATTGAGTGGGTGCGTTGGCGGGTGACTGAGTGGGCGGCTGGGTGACTGAAAGGCAAGAGCAGGGGGGGTGAAAGGCAGGAGCGGCGTGCGTGCTAGAGGCGGCAGTGGGCGAGAGGCGACGGCCTGGAGTGTGCGGCTTGCGGGCGGGAGACAGGTGGCATCGAGTGGCGGCAGAGGGAGCGGCGAGCAGGCAGGAGAGAGGCGACGGACGGGCATGATAGTGGGCGGAGATGCGGCGGGCTTGGAGTGGTGGTGTGAGGGACTGGTGATGCGGGGTGGCGGTGTATGTGAGGCGGCGGTGAGAGGGGCTGATGGTGCGGTTCGAGGGGGAGTGGTAATGCGTGTGTATGAGAGGCGGCGGTGTGAGGGACTGATCCGGCGGGGGTGCGGATGGAGGTTGTGGCCCGGGTGTAGGGTGTGGCTGGTGGGTTTCAGCGGCAGATGGCGGGCCGGGTGTGAGGTGCGGCTGGGGGGTTGCAGCGGCGCTCAGTGAGGAGGAGAATCCGTGCCTGCACTGTGCTCAGAGGAGCACGCGGTGTACCCATGGGGGGGCGGGACACACGGGGAGGGGGCGAGGTACACCGGCCAATGAGAGCCGTGGGGGCGTGGGACACAGGGGGGGGGGAGCGGCCATCCCGAGGGAGCAATCAGATTGCCCATAGGGACAGGTACATACAACGTTTTCAGAAATATATATATAGATAGGAGTAGGAGATTAGTGGTTTATTGTTTCTTAATTCAATTTTATTCACCTTTTGTTTTTTCTGTGTTACCAATAAAATCCATCTTATTTTGAATTATGTGGGTGCTTTTTATAGGGCTTTTTTTCTCTTTTGTGTCTATATAGAAGGGGAAAATAAATTCCCTAGAGTGCAATAGCCTGGCCGGACATTGAACAAAACTTCCTGACATAATTAGATGGTTGAACAAAAGTATGCTCAGGCCCATGTACATAATATAAAGAACATGTAATTGAGGGTGGTAACCCTAGCAGGTAATAGCCAGTGTACGAGAGCATCCTGAAAAAGTGTCATCATTGATGAGTATCACTGCATTTTTCTCTGCTGATAAAGCCAGAACTGTTCACAGTATTATTATTATTGAACTGCTATCTTAGGCCGTACAACACGCCTGTTACAAGACTTTTATTGCTGCTAAATGGACACTTTTTCAGAATACATACATACATACATACATACATACTGTACATACATACTGTACATACAGACATACACACACTGTTTCGGGGGTAACCACTTCAACGTGTAACAGTATGCATGTTCATGCCTGCAAACAAAAACACGGATTCAAATGTCAATTTGACTTTAGTGTGATTCCTATTGAGTGTGTCACAGAATCCACATTTATAGGACATATTAAAACAATAAGTATTTATCATACCATTCTCCGTGTAACTAGTAATGTCGATTTCTGGTGTTCTGGGGGAATCTGTAATTAGAGAACATTGGCATTTAACATATATCATCAAATGGATTTTTGTAATGACAGATATCTGAGATTGTGAACTTTGTGTAATGATAGTTTCTCAATCTTTACTAAGGGGTTAATTCTGTATGGTCCAATGCCAGGACATTCAGGACATTGATGGGGATTAGTCCCCGAAAACACCAGAGTGGCCACTTCAGATTACCTGCACCCTCTAAACTAAACCCTAAATCTTAGAAAAGTTTCCTGTTGTTCACGAAGATCCCAAAATGTGAAGATCCCAAAATGTGAAGATCCCACTGACCACATAGAGGAATCCACTATTTGATATAAACTAATTATCACAACAACCCAACTTTCCATCCCAACCTCTGGATCTTGTTTACTATACCTTCCTTATTACTTTGTATCCAATAATCTCAGTGGGATCTACCTCTCCTTTGCATTTCATGGGGTTTCTCTCTAGATCTATTTCCCAGTCATATCTTTGCTGTATATGATGGCTACAAGAATAGTAGCTGTTTTATCTGAAGCAGCACAAAGTCAGAAGAAAAGAAAGATACGATAAAAAGGATTTCCTTGTCCCGTGTCCCCAGTGTATTACACCGGACTGCAGAAGTGAAGTTACAAACTCCATACTTACACTCCACATTGATTTTCACAGCTCTGCTGATGTTCCCATGTTTGTTCCATGCTGAGCACCTGTATGTATCAGCCTCACTGGGTGTTATGTTCCACAGCTGCAGCTCCAATCTCTGTCCAGACACAGAGCTGACAAAGCTTTCCTCTCCTTTCATCCAGGTCAAGTTAGCCTCGGGGTTACTGTCCGCTGAGCAGCTCATAATCAGCATGTCACCTTCCCTAACAGTCACAGGTGTGCTCTGCTTTTTTAGGAATACACCTAGGGGAAGGGAGAGGGGCCCAAAACATTTGTTCAGAAGAGTAGTTGGGTAAGATGCTATACCTGGGATAGTTTATACGTGTACACATTAGAGACAGAAAAAATCCCAGTAGAGTAAGAACTCTAGTAACCCTCAATGTCAGATATGTCATTTGAATTGTAGATATAACTTATTATTTTATTTGGTCAATTAAAATAGGATGAGTAGATAAACACTAAACAGCGATTGGTATAGAAAATTCGACTATAAGTTCAAATGTCGCCAGTGTCTGAGTGATCTCAATTTGTGTCTACACTCTTGTGAAGGGTTTAATACCTCCACGTAGTTGATAAGGGGCAGTATAACACAGTATTTGAAGACTCATTCGTTTAGTTGCACACATGGACACTGATTTCATATTGATTCCATATAGTCTCTATGGTGGTAATCATTTAGGGAGTTAATCAGTTGTGCATTTGTAGAAAATTCTGACGGACTTAATATCCCTAATAACTCCTTTGGGTATCTAACTGTGAGTGGACCCGGGATTTAGTATGCTAGGATACCACTCTCACGGGTGTGACACCTTTGAAGTTGAAATCTGAATATTTTGTTAAACTCACTATGTAGATAATGGGTTGCTTGTATTTGCTTTCCCATAAGTGGTGTTTGCACCTACTGTATGGATTGAAATCACCGTGCCACTAAGTGGGCTGAAATAATCCTCTAGAGTATCTATTCCAGAACTGGGATATATATTATTTATAATTATTCATCAGTCAATTGTGCTGATGTAACAATATAGGTGATATTGTAGTTACTGTATGTATCTACTTGATTCTCATAGACAGGTCTTGATCATAGTGCGTTACAAATTGCTACTGATAGGAAAAAAAACAGTGAGCTCGTCTCCCTGTGTAAGTATTGCACCCTTTTTCAGGCGCTACGGGCAACAGACTCACAAGTTAAAAGCAACATAAATCTAATACCAATAGAACAGTGACATAACAGGATGAGGAACTCTAAGTCTATAGAGTGGTGTCGCTAGCCATTTCTCTCATATATATCGCAGCTGTATCGTTGTCTAGCTAGTTAGGCTTCGAGCCTTGAAGAAATTTGCACGTGCGAAACGTATGTCGGCATGGAGAGGCTTTGGATCACACAGTAGCATGGATGTCAGCTAGATAGCGATACGGCTGCAATATATATGAGATAAGTGGTTTGAGGAGCTTGGGAGAAGGGATCCAGAGACAAGCACATTTAAAAAAGATTATGATGCCGTGCCAAAATTAAAGACAATATATTTGAAGGCAAGAGTTTGCAGCGTGAAGGTCCCATTACCCACTTTTTCCTGAGAGGGTCAAACAGAGATAACAAGAAACTCTGAACCTTATGTATAAGACATTGAATACTCCTGGGCTCATGCGTATTGGAACTCCCCTTGTATAGGCACAGAGACATTACAATTAACCCCATCTCTTCCCTTTGATCATTTTATAGAAATTGACTGTTTACACATTACAAAGTTTTTGTCTGCTGTTGCAATATATATGCATTTTTAGTGTTAACCCTGTTGATATACTGGGAAAGTAATAAGTATCTATTTTTCTTCTAGAATTCCAGTGGTATCTACCCAGTCACCAAGAGTTCTTTTTAATATTGTTATATTTCTACATTGCGCCGGATGCATTGTATAAATATATAGTGTGTGTGTGTGTAGTGTTAGGACCTGCATATTTGGTTATACCTCCTTGACGTTGGTATGCAGGCTTATGACGCTTTGGCCAAAGGGTTTAACTAAATAACCAAGAACATATTATTATTGAAGAATTTAACTTTATACTTTATATGTTTTGTCAATTGAATGTAGCATTGGGCTTCCTTGTCTTTTGTTGTATACATTTGCCACGCTCAGTAGCACTCCTTTTGACTATATATATATATATATATATATATATATATATAGTTTATATTGTGATGTGTCAGGGTTTGAGCTTGCTGGGAATGTGTGTGCTAAAAACCAAATATATATACAGTAATACATATATACATACATAAAAGAAAAAAACCCGGAGACTTCCGGTGACGTCACCGTGAATGGCAGGTTAGGAAACGAGCTCCCGACACCCTCCCCCAGAAGATAACCTGAAAAGCATTCCAAACGTCGCAGAGCCCCCCCAAATGTGGCCAGCATCCCCCCCGAAACTCCAGGGATGGCGAGGAAGCAACAAAAAAAGGCTCAGAACCCCGTCTCTAAGTTTTTTTAACCAACTCAACGCCCGCTGGAGCCGTCCTCAGAATCGCAAGATGGCGCCGAGGAGCAGGAGCACGCCGCAGAGGCCGCAATACCAGGCAAAGCTGTCCCGGCCCACCAAGAACTCAACAAGGAGTTCTTTGAAGAGCTGCTCCTTAAGATTCGAAGCGGGTTTATAGAGGACTTGGAGAAGGTCCTGCGAGATATACGTGCAGATCTGAGTACCTTAACCGCAAGAACGGAGGCAGTGGAGGCCCAAATCACCACTATCTCGGACTCACACTCCAACATGGAGGACGACATGGCCCGAATGGGGCATGAGATTGCTGCCCTCAAGAACTCTATCGAAGACCAAGAAAATAGAGACCGTAGGCAGAACCTACGTTTCAGAGGGATCCCCGAGTCAATCCCGCCAGAATCCCTCCAGACCTACCTCAAAAAACTTTTCTTAAACCTTGTCCCCGATCTAACCGATCACGAGCTCCAGCTTGACAGGGCACACAGACGCCTGGGCCCCCAGCGATTCATTACACTGCCCAATAACGGACCAATTGGTGTCAAAAAAAGAAGTAGAAAGTGCCAACCGCAAGAGTCATCTAACTTTGTTTACGCTGACCCTTGCGCCGATAACAACGGCCTACCCTGAATAACGTTAGCTTATCTGGTACAATTAGGATGTAGAAAATGCCCGATGATAATGATGTTAGCGTGTTGAAACGCTCTGTGCATATCCATGGGTCCAAATGCTGTATAGCTACCCTGTGCATACTGTTACGAAGATGTCAGTAAAGCATCGACCGGCTACAAATGTCAGATCCCCATAAGCCCCCCCCCATCTCCCCTCCTCCCCCCTTCCCCCCCTACCCTCTCCCTCCTCTTTCCCCTCCCCCCTCCTCTTCCCCCCCTCCCCCTCCTCTTTCCCCCCCCTCCTCTCATTTTTTTAATTAAACAAAGGGTCAGTCTCTGCAGCGTCAACGCTGTGGGAAGCCCACAAAGCAATAATCAGAGGCGACCTAATTTCCCTAGCATCCTATAAGAAAAAATCTAAACTAAAAACACAAAAGGCGCTAACTGAAAAAATAATTACCCTCGAACAACAACACAAAAAGGCCCCCTCCAAAAAGTTACTCAGATCACTTGACAAAACAAGAACTGAGCTAAAACAATCCCAATTAGAAGAAGTCGAGAGAGCGCTCAAATGGACCAATCAGAGGTTTTACGATAGGGGCAATAAGGCCGACAAACTCCTAGCGTCAAAACTCAGAGGCATAAAAGCAAGAGTCCAAATCACAAGAATCCGCACTAAAGGCGGCCACACTACTTATGTAGAAAAAGAAATCGCCCAAGAATTTGCAAACTACTACACGGAGCTTTACAACATCCGCCCCCCCAACCAAGACCCAGCAGATGTAGACTCTACCTCGCGATTTTTGGATGCAATCTACCCTCACTTACTGACGAGGAACTCAAAGCCCTGAACTGCAAAATCACCCAGGAGGAACTGGCGCAAGCCATAAGCACCCTTAAGATAACCAAAACTCCTGGCCCTGACGGCTTTTCAAACGCTTATTATAAAAAATTTAGATTGTCTCTTTCCCCCTTTCTACTGGATATGTTCAACTCCTTCCTAGAGGGAGACCCAATCCCGGGCACAATTTCTGCTTCCAACTTAGCCATTATTCACAAGGAAGGAAGGGACCCGCTGAATTGCGGTAACTACAGACCAATCTCCCTGCTTAACACAGACCTAAAACTCTTTAGCAAGATCCTCGCAAACAGGTTAAACCCTATTCTCCCCAGACTAATTCATATAGACTAAGTGGGTTTCGTGTCAGGAAGACAGGCCTCTGACAACACCCGCAAAATTATCAATATCATCGACCACGTGCATCTCAATGAACTCCAGGCCATGATTCTTAGTCTAGACGCCGAGAAGGCCTTTGACTGGATCAAATGGTCTTTCCTTGATCAACCAATGATCAAATTCGGTTTCTCAGGCCCGTTCCTAGAGGGTGTCCAAGCACTATACAAGAACCCCACAGCGTATTTAAAACTTCCAGGAGGACAATCAAGCCCGATCCACATAAGAAACGGAACCAGGCAGGGTTGCCCCCTATCCCCACTGCTTTTCGCAATCTCAATAGAACCACTGGCAGCCCAAGTCAGAGCCGACCCAGATATCACAGGCATAAACATATCCGACAAGAACTATAAAATATCCCTTTTCACGGACGACGTTATTCTGACCTTATCTGACCCACATATCTCCCTTCCCAACCTACAGAAACTGCTAGCTCAATTTAGTCAGGTCTCAGATTATAAGATAAATATGGACAAATCCGAAGCACTGAATATATCCCTCCCCGAGCACACGTGGAGACTTCTCCAAGCAAACTACAAGTATAAATGGAGCTCCACCCACATAAAATATCTAGGGATAAAAATTACCAGAACGTACTCCTCGCTGTACAAAACTAACTACCCCCCTCTATTTAGCCAAATTAAGAGCGACCTAGAAGCTTGGAACACATACCAGATTTCCTGGTTTGACAGAATCGTGTCCGCTAAAATGAATATCCTTCCCTGTCTGTTGTATTACTTCCAAACCCTCCCAGTTCCAATCCCCCTAGCCGAATTAAGAAATATACAAACGCAAATTTTGCGTTTCATATGGAAACAACGAAAACCTAGAGTCCCGAGATCAGTGCTCATGGCCGCAAAGACAAGAGGTGGACTGGGGGTGCCTGACGTGGTCAGATACTACCACGCGGCCCAACTCAGACAAGCAGTGGTTTGGAACAACTCTCCGAGCTCGGCCTGCTGGCTGGAAATAGAGGCACGTCATGCATCCCCTGTCCCTCTCCCAGTTTTACTATGGTCCCCAGAGCACAAGGAAAAAACCCCTCAGAAACTTGAGCTCGGAGCAATGAAATGCACGTGGTCTATTTGGTCCAGAAATAGAGGGAAATACGGCCTAACTTCACCCCCCTCCCAACTCACCTCCATACTTGGGAACCCTGAATTCCCTCCTGGTTGCTCCCAAGCTCAGATCGGTCTATTCAAGGACCTAGACATTAGCATGGTTGCGGATCTGCTAGAGAATGACGAAGCTCTGTCCTTCCAGGAGCTCCAAAAAAATTGTCAGCCCCCCATCTCCCCATATTCGCATTTCTACAGATAAGGCATTTCCTTAGAGCTCTATCCCCGACATCAAAATTCCCCCCCCTGACCAAATTTGAGTCCCTCTGTCAAGTAAGAGAGTATCAGAAAGGCCTAATCACAGCAATCTACATTATAATAGAGAACTCTCTCCCCCCACCCGCCCATTCCTATATGCAAAAATATTGCATAGACCTCGGCATACCACTAGATCTGGAGGACTGGGAGGACATCTGGGACACAGCCCCTAAAACTTCAATTTGCTCCGTTACAAAAGAAAACATATACAAAATACTATTTCAATGGTACCTGACCCCGAGCAGATTGAGCCAGATCTTCCCCGGCGCAATTGACCTATGCTGGAGAGGATGTGGACAAAAGGGCGACATGGCTCACATTTGGTGGACATGTCCTGAAATCCAGCAGTTCTGGACTAGAATACAAAGACTCCTGGATGAAACCCTGGGCCTGGAGGTTCCCCTGGACCCCCTGACATACGTGCTGGGCAAACCAATAGAGGATCTCCCAGCCCCCACGGCCAGGCTGACTTCCGCTATACTTACGGCGGCAAGATGCTCGGTCGCGGCGGCCTGGAAGCAACTAAAAGCGCCCTCAAGGAGGACTGTAGTGAATAGAATAAATACAGTAATGACAATGGAAAAATTAAAAACCATGCTAAAACAAAAAATGCCACATTTCTATAACACATGGGAGCCCTGGATCAGCTCAGGAACCCTTCCCCCCGACTAGGTCCGAACAAATGGCCTACCAACTAAATAGGCGGATAGAGAGAAGTGCGAACCCACTACTTCCCCCCCCATCTACCCCCTCTTCTGTCGTCCCCATCTATCGCCCCGCCCTGAGTTCCCCCTACTTTTCTTGCTAAAAAAACAAGAAAACGATTTATTGAGACCCCAGATTCGCCTCACAGTCAAGTTACGCTACCCTCATCCCTAAATGTACCACATTGACTGTAATCTCTGTCTGTATTTCTTTTTCTTATGTGTCTCCAACAAAGGAAAAAAAGATAAAAAAAAAGAAAAAAGAAAAAGAAAAAAACCCAATAAAAAGCACTCAGATGTTTCCAACAATGAAGATTATCAAAAAAATATTTTAATTAAAAACATCTACAGTACATACTTGTCAGGTTTAGATGACCGGCAGGTCTTGAGTTAATTGAGTACTATGTCCCCAATGTGCTCATAGCTACATTGTGCCTGATTCTTATTGATCTCTCTGTATCTATATTTTCAGTCCGCATTTACTATGTGTGTGCTGGTTTCATGATATTTTTTAAAGTGTATGTGTGTCTTATTATGTCGGTGAATGGGTTAACCAAGCTCACTAATAAAGGTTCAGCCCACTTGGTTACCCCTGATCCGTGTGTTGAGGTCCTAGAGTGTCAGCTCTTGGACCCTGATGTCCTAAATGCATTACTGTGACTGTGTGCAAATTATGCGACCTTAAAGATTTATTGGTATTTTGCCTTTCATTGGGTGCTGGGACCAGGAGATTTCTGGCCTGTAGGTTTCAGAATGGGCTTGCTGGAGAAAGTCTTTACAGAATGTAAAAAATGTGCAAATGCACACGCACCTAAGTGCAATTGGGGTGCGCTAGGTGTGGCCACAGGCTACTGCATATAGATATACGAAGTTGTAAATAGTGTCTTGGGGGTGTGGATTATAGACTAATATTGTCCTCCAGATTACGGAGTCACAAAATCAACAACAATATATAAAACCAAGGAATAGAATAATAAAAAACATTATTCATAAAACATAAACAACAAGAGTGTATAAATAGTAAAAAGTATAAAAATGATAACTACTGATAGCTTTTATTTCTTATGGAGATGCAGACCAGAAGCTAAGCAAAGGTAGATAAAAAATTGAATCACTACCTGTCACCTAGCGCACCCCAATTGCACTTGCAGTAGGTGCATGTGCATTTGCACATTTTTTCATTTATCATAGTATATACCTTGTGGGGTGCTGCACTGTGTATACAGTCTGCTCCGTTTAGACCTTAGTGTTTGTAGATTTTCAGATTGGGAGCCCTTGAAAAAGGCTGAATTAAATCTTAAAATATAAAATCGAAAGGTTAGTGCTATCTGCGGTGATTCTGATTGGTCCCCAGCCTCTGGCCAATCAGATTGGTGGGTCTGACGTCACCCAACTGCCACTCTCTTCCCCCTCGGCCTACACACACACACCTCTCTCTCCCCGGCACTCGCCTCCCTCCCCGGCGCTCCAACTCACCTCCCTCCCCGGCGCTCCAACTCACCTCTCTCAACGGCGCTCCAACTCACCTCTGTCCCCGGTGCTCCAACTCACCTCTCTCCCCGGTGCTCCAACTCACCTCTCTCCCCGGCGCTCCAACTCACCACCCTCCCCGGCGCTCCAACTCACCTCCATCCCCGGCGCTCCAACTCACCTCCCTCCCCGGCGCTCCAACTCACCTCCCTCCCCAGCGCTCCAACTCACCTCCCTCTCCGGCGCTCAAACTCACCTCCCTCCCCGGCACTCCAACTCACCTCCCTCCCCGGTGCTCCAACTGAACTCCCTCCCCGGCGCTCCAACTCACCTCCCTCCCCGGGCGCTCCAACTTACCTCCCTCCCCGGGTGCTCCAACTCACCTCCCTCCCCGGGCGCTCCAACTCACCTCCCTCCCCGGCGGGGGAACAGGCTGCAGCTGCCTCGCGGCGCCTAAGATGGCGGCGCCCGGAAGGACACCCTTACTTCCTCGCGGCGCCGAGTGAGAAGATGGCAGCGCCCAGAAGTAGAGGTAGGTGTCGCGTGTGTGTCGCTCCCCCATTCTCCCACACTTCCCCCCACTTCCCCCCACCTCCCAGAGCACGCTCTCTACGGCTCAACATCCCCGAGGAGCAGGAGGAGGGTGGCAGGGAATTAATACCTCCTTTGTACCACCGGGAGTCAGCGGAGGCCACGAGGGGGGAGAGAAGCGCGGAATGCTGGCAGGTGAGGAAATGCAAGGCGAGGAAATGCAGGGGGAGGAATCCATGCCTTTGACGCCTCCCCCTGCCTTTGATGCCCCCCCTGCCTTTGACACCCCCCCTGCCTTTGACGCCCCCCCTGCCTTTGACGCCCCCCCTGCCTTTGACGCCCCCCCTGCCTTTGACGCCCCCCCCCTGCCTCCGGGAAACGTCGGGTATACACACAAACACACACATCTCCTCCCCCCCATCACACTCCCCTCCCTCCCCGGCGCTCATTCACCTCCCCGGCGCTGAATCACTTCCCCTCCCTGGCGCTCACTCCCCCTGCCTTTCACACCCCCCCTCCCTGCCTCCGGGCAATGCCGGGTATACACACACACCCACACCTCTCCTCCCCACCCATCACACTCACCTCCCTTCCCGGCGCTCCTTCACCTCCCCGGCGCTCACTCACCTCCCCTCCCCGGCACTCACTCACCTCCCCGGCGCTGACTCCACTCCCCTCCCCGGTGCTCCCCCTCCTGTCCACTGTACCCCCCCTCCTGTCTACTGTCCCCCCCTCCTGTCCACTGTCCCCCCCCTCCTGTCTACTGTCCCCCCCTCCTGTCCACTGTCCCCCCCTCCTGTCCACTGTCCCCCCCTCCTGTCCACTGTCCCCCCCTCCTGTCCACTGCCCCCCCTCCTGTCCACTGTCCTCCCCCCCTCCTGTCCACTGTCCTCCCCCACTCCTGTCCACTGTCCTCCCCCCCTCCTGTCCACTGTCCTCCCCCCCTCCTGTCCACTGTCCTCCCCCCTCCTGTCCACTGTCCTCCCCCCCCTCCTGTCCACTGTCCTCCCCCCTCCTGTCCACTGTCCCCCCCCCCCCTCATGTCCACTGCCCCCCCTCCTGTCCACTGTCCTCCCCCCCTCCTGTCCACTGTCCTCCCCCACTCCTGTCCACTGTCCTCCCCCCCTCCTGTCCACTGTCCTCCCCCCTCCTGTCCACTGTCCTCCCCCCCCCTCCTGTCCACTGTCCTCCCCCCTCCTGTCCACTGTCTCCCCTTCCTGTCCACTGTCATCCCCCCTCCTGTCCACTGTCCCCCCCCCTCCTGTCCACTGTCCTCCCCCTCCTGTCCACTGTCTCCCCCCCTGCTGTCCACTGTCTCCCCCCCTCCTGTCCACTGTCTCCCCCTCCTGTCCACTGTCCCACCCCTCCTGTCCACTGTCCCCCCCTCTTATCCACTGTCCCCCCCTCCTGTCCACTGCATCCCCCCTCCTGTCCACTGTCGTCCCCTTCCTGTCCACTGTCATCCCCCCTCCTGTCCACTGTCATCGTCCCCCTCCTGTCCACTGTCATCCCCCCCTCCTGTCCACTGTCATCCTCCCCCTCCTGTCCACTGTCGGCCCCCCCCTCCTGTCCACTGTCGTCCCCCCCTGTCCACTGTCATCCCCCCCTGTCCACTGTCGTCGTCCCCATCCTGTCCACTGTCGTCGTTCCCCTCCTGTCCACTGTCGTCATCCCCCTCCTATCCACTGTCCCCCCCTCCTGTCGACTGTCCCCCCCCTCCTTTCCACTGTCCCCCCCCCCTACACCTCCTGTCCACTGTCCTCCCCCTCCCTCACTCACACCGGGAAATTTAACTCACGGGCAACGCCGGGTCTCTCAGCTAGTAAATATATAAAACACAAATATAGACATAAAAATAAAGATATATTTAATCTAGGAATTAATATTCATAAGTTTAATTTATATTTCTGCAAAGGGAGAGAATATGGCAAGTTTTATGTCCTCAAAAGAAAGGAGACAAAGATGGGAAAATAGGAATAATAAAAAAAACACCAAAAAATCTGGAATACCCATAGAAGAGGAGGACGTAGATATCTTCCAGGCGTTTTTCAGGCTAGAAAATACATTAAAAATAGAGTCAAGGTTCTGGTTGGACGTTGAATATATTAAAAGATATCTCGAGGAAGGGAGAATTCCAAGAGGCCTGAGGTTGCAAAAAAATCCCACATTTGATGAACCAGAATTCTGTGACATCTGGAATAATATCCTAGATGCAGAATCAGTCACTCTGATAAAATTATTAATTAACTATAGAGAAAGGAAGCTAGGAATATTGGAAAAGGATATTATTAACCTACAAGAGGAATTCAAATTATTCAGCGGGACACCTGAATTTAATGATTTAGAAACTCATTTAAATTAAAAAATGAAAAAATTTGTATAAAAACTAATCAATAAAAAGAGATATGGAGGATTATGAAACTGGACGGCAGCGGAATTGGTCAAAATTTAAATCATAGAAAACAACGTTTTCAAATCATGGAAGATGGGAGAATGAGTGCAGGGAACATACCCCAAGTTCAACTATCCAAGGGAAAAGGGAAAATCTGAACTATCATGAGTTAACATTTAGAGATAATGGATTTAAAAGAGAAGGCAGAGATAGGAGGGGAAGGAATGACAAAGAGAGAAGTAGAAATAATGATAGAAGTTATGGCCATTCTAATTATAATCATTCAACCCTACTACCCTTCAAAACTCCCTGGAGGACCAATAGGGATGAGGTCAGGCCTAGAGAGGTATCTACAGCTACCTTGGATAACTATACACCTGAACATCAGGCTCACGCAAGTAATAACCTAAACATGGGAGCTATACCAAAGGTAAAATCAAACGCAAACCCAAGACCAGGGACATCAGCATCTATTTTAGATAGGGGACAGAAACCAGGAGTAAAACAAAAAGAAAAAATAGAGAGGAGAAACAAGGGAGAGGAAATAAGATGGGAAAGTGAAGAGAGGAAATAAGATGGGAAAGTGAAGAGAGGAAATAAGATGGGAAAGTGAAGAGAGGAAATAAGATGGGAAAGTGAAGAGAGGAAATAAAAGAAAGAGAACTACACGAACAACGGCTAAAACAGATTCTCCAGACTCAGAGGGAACTAAAGCAACTAGAAAGAGAGCTGCAGAGGGGGGGGGGGGGAAAGCTCAACAAAAAAGGGAAAATTAGAGAATAATAAAAGATCTGAATAGTGGGATTTTCAACCTCTCTTCAATCAATTTAACAGAGGAACAAAATTCAGTGTGAAGGAAAGGGTTGTCCTTTGCTCCCACGAGTGGACCAGTTTTATTTGATCTATTTATTGATTTGCATCGGTTCACGCGGAAACTAACGCTAAAACGTAATTTCCTAAAAATAGGGATGAAAGGCCACTTGGAACAAATATTTGATATCAATGCACAGACAAAAGAAAAGGAGTATCTATCAGCACTGATTTCCTTGTGGAAAGAAAATGAAGGAAGTGGGGAAGAATTGTAATCACTAGAAGCCCTTTGATCAAACAATAAAGGTAAAACATACTCACTTCAAACCCAGATCTACGTTCTATCCAGCACACTCAAAATGGAATAATATAGAAGTATTCCATCAATTAGTATACGAGGATTTTAAAGAACATTGGGGGCTATGCACTAAGCTCCGAACGATCGCGGTGGCCTGAAAAAAATTAGCACGTCCGATAAAAAATGTAGCCGGCGGTGCGATTCACTAAGGCCCTGAGCCCATTTTCTATTGGACGTGCCCAAAAGTGGCTTATCATGCGTGCAAAGTTTTTTCCCTCTGCTAGCGCACTGAAATTTCACGTACGCTAGCTGATAGAAAAAATAAGCCGCCTGTAACATTTGCATGGAGATTCTGCATCTCCATGCAAGGCTGTTACAGGCGACCGTACACAAAATAAATACATTTTAATAATAGTGTACATGAGCAGGGGGACTCCGGAGCTGAACCGCATTGGTTTCAGGTCCGGGGACCTCCTACTTCAGGAGATACAGACCCCGTTATGGAGTGACGGTATCCCCTGCAGTTTAAAGCTCCTGCGTCACGTGACCGGGATATTTACTTTCTGCAGGGGATACCGGCACCCCATAACGGGGCCTATATCTCCTGAAGTAGGGGGTCCCGAGGCTGAAACCAATGCGGTTCAGCTCTGGAGACCCCCTACACATCTACTCTACTGTCAAAACACACATATCAATAAACAATAATTCCTTACCGTAGCGTCTATCTGCAATGGTAATGAAGCTGCATTAATGTACATTTTAATAATAGTGTGCGGGAGCCGGGGGGTCCCCTGAGCTGAACCGCACTGATTTCTGCCTCAGAGACCCCCTGCTTCCCAAGTTACATGGCAATGTATGGGGCATCGGAGGCCAGTGTCGCCGCCATTATTATAGCGTCCAAGACGCAACGTCGACACTATAAAGATGGCGGCGACACTGGCACCGATGCCCCAAACCGGGGCCTGTAACTCGGGAAGCAGGGGGTCTCTGAGGCAGAAATCAATGCGGTTTAGATCAGGGGACCCCCTGCTCCCGCACACTATTAATAAAAATACATTAAAGCAGCTTCATGCCCTTAGCGGCAATCCGCTAAGGCAATGAAGGGGTTAAGGCACAATAGCATGCTTATTGGGACAATTGCTCCTAATAAACATAGCAATATACAACACACACCGCCCCCCCTCCCCGCCCCCTAATGCAACAAAATAACACTTCTAATTCCTTGAAAAGGCTCACTGAAGTATCAGATAACAATTCAACAGTACAGTACATGCAACAAAATCACACTTATAATCCTTTAGGCAGACTACACTGAAGTATCAAATTACAATGTAACCGTGTACCTGCAGACGAGCAGGAGGTGAGAAGTGCAGCTGTGTGTGATGTAGACTCGTAAGTGTATTATTTATTTATTTATAAAATATTTTACCAGGAAGTAATACATTGAGAGTTACCTCTCGTTTTCAAGTATGTCCTGGGCACAGAGTTAAGACAAATAATACATGGTTACAAATACAGTTACATAAATGAACAGGGTATACATTATATATAATACATTGCATGCACAGTTAGAGAAGATGTATATTATAGGCTTACAGACCAGATTAAAATGTGAGACAGCCTTAGATTTGAAAGAACTTAGACTGGTGGTGGATGTGAGAGTCTCTGGTAGGTTGTTCCAGTTTTGGGGTGCACGGTAAGAGATGGAGGAACGGCCGGATACTTTGTTGAGCCTTGGGACCATGAACAGTCTTTTGGAGTCTGATCTCAGGTGATAGGTGCTGCATGTGGTAGGGGTGAGGAGCTTGTTCAGGTAGCTGGGTAGCTTGCCCATAAAGAATTTAAAGGCAAGACAGGAAAGGTGAACTTTGCGCCTAGACTCTTGTGATGACCAATCTAGTTCTTTGAGCATTTCGCAGTGATGTGTGTTGTAATTGCATTGGAGAACAAAACAACAAATTGAATTGTAGAGGGTGTCAAGTTTGCTAAGGTGGGTTTGAGGTGCCGTGCCATATACTATGTCTCCATAGTCAATAATTGGCATTAGCATCTGCTGTGCGATACACTTTCTGACCAGGAGACTTAGGGAGGATTTGTTCCTGTAAAGTACCCCTAGTTTGGCATAGGTCTTGGTTGTCAGGGTATAAATGTGCATCCTGAATGTTAAGTGGGAGTCAAACCATAAGCCCAGGTATTTAAAACTGGTAACAGGAGTTAGGGTGGTGTTAGTGTTGGTTCTAATATGGAGCTCAGTCGCTGGAAGCTTTAAGAATTTAGTCTTGGTCCCAAACACCATTGTTACAGTCTTGTCAGTGTTTACAAACAGTTTGTTTTGGGAAATCCAGTTTTCGAGTCTGAAAAAGTCAGACTGAAGTATGTGTTGAAGGTCAGAGAGGCTACGGCTGTGTGCATATAGGATTGTGTCATCTGCATACATGTGTATTGAGGCTTCCTGACAAGCTGTGGGAAGATCATTGATGAACACTAAGAAGAGTAGGGGCCCCAGAACAGAGCCTTGCGGGACACCACAGGTGATATCCAGGGGGTTAGAGTTAGAGACAGAGATGGACACATGTTGGGATCTTCCTGATAGGTAGGACTGAAACCAGTTTAAAGCATGTTTCCCTATTCCAGAGCTCTGGAGTTTGTTAAGCAGGATAGCATGATCAACTGTATCAAAAGCCTTTGCGAAATCTAGGAATACTGCACCAGTGAGTTGTCCCCGTTCCATTCCACACTGGATTTCATTGCTAACTTTTAGCAGGGTAGTTACGGTGGAGTGTTTGTGACGAAAGCCAGATTGGTATTGGCTAGCGAAATTTGTCTTGGTGTAATAGTCGTTTAATTGGGAGTGGACACATTTTTCCATGACTTTGGATAGAATTGGGAGAAGTGAGATTGGTCTGTAGTTTGAGACAGTGTTTTTATCCCCACTTTTGAAGATTGGGACAACTCTGGCAGTTTTCCAGGTCTTAGGGATATGGCCTGCAGACAGGATAGAGTTGACTATGGAAGCAATTGGTTTCGCAATGGCTGGGGCACCAAGTCGTAGGAACCTAGATTGTAGCAAGTCAGGTCCACATTGGCTGCTTAGTTTTAGTTTGAGGAGCGCTTGTGTAATCTCCTCTTCAGATACTGGGCCAAATTGAAAATTGTGGGCAGTGTTGGGAAGGGGTGGGGCTATGTGGGCACTCCCAGGATGAGATTCAGGTTTGTGGTTTGGGCTGCGTTTCGCTAATAAGTTAGTGGCACACCCCACAAAGTAATCATTGAATGCATTTGCAATGTCAGTGGGGTTTGTCAGAGTAATATCCCCCTTAGTGATATTACTTGGTTGTTGATGGTTAGGAGGCTGGAATATATTGTTGATAACCTTCCAGAAGTTAGCTGGGTTTGATGTATTTTGGTGGAGATTGTCAGAGTAATATTGTGCTTTTGCGTGCCTTGTTTGCCTTGTGCACATGTTCCGCATGCATCTGTAGTGATTGAGATCCTTGGTAGTGCCAGTTAATTTGTAGCTTTTCCACAAGGTATCCCTGAGCTGGTAGAGTGCAATTATCAGGAATCGACGTTCTCCACGCTCCCCACACAGAGCACTCCCTCCCCGCAGGGAGCCCCTGGACAAACAAAACAATCCTGCCTTACCGGCCTCCATGGCTCCTCGCCCCTGCCACCGTCGCGGGATCACTCCCCTCGGCGATTCCTCTGCTCAGTGCCGGGCGCGCCCACGCCCTCCTGCACGCACACCTGCACCATCCACTGGCTCGGTTCACACGCGTACACGAGTTATGGAGCATGCTCAGTCTGCACACTCTTATTCCCGTCCCCCGGACCTCAGGCTCCGCCCCCGCACACTGCACGGGCATACTCAGGTTACTAACAAGACTCACCTGGCCTGTTATGCCTGCACCAATCTGCAGTGTCTCCCTGTAGCTCTTCCTGTCCCGCCTCCGTTCCTAATTGGACCTTCCTGCTTTATCTAGCTCCTCTCTGCTCTCAGTCTTTGCTCGACATAGTCTCTGTATGGAAGTACTTCTGGATTCTCTCAGTGTTTTCACAGGTTCTGACGCAGCTCGTACGACTACCCCCTCTGGCTCTCGATCTCGGCACTCCTTGGACAACGCTCACTCTGGTAACCCCTTGAACACGGCTTGGACTACAACCTATCTCCACTCTCCACTCCCTGACTTCGGCAAGGCAACATTCACTCTATCTCTACAACCGGTACCGGCAAGTATTGTCTACCTTACTACACCTGGCCTGGCAACGCTTCATACCACACTCCAGACACGCTCCCTTTGCTGCGGGTGCGTGTATCACCACTTCCCCCTTCAGCTCAGGGGACGGGTCTGGTCTGCGGGCAGCACCGGAGTAACAGTATGTCAAGCCCACAAGACGCAGACCAGACCGAACTTCAACAGTTTCTCTCCAATCTGCTTCAGCAAAACCAGGCCATGGCGGATCAAATTGTGGCACTTACACGCCAGGTCGCAGTACTCTCAGACAGGGTACCGACCGCGACCCCGCCAGATGTAAGCCCCCACTCCGCAAGTGCAGTTAGCAGCTCAGATGTAAGGATTCTTCCCCCCAAGCCTTATGCAGGTGAACCGCAAGATTGTAGGGGTTTCCTAAACCAGTGTGAGGTGCAGTTTGAAATGGCCCCCCATCTCCACAATACTGATCGCAAGAAGGTAGCCTACATTTATAACCTCCTCACTGGCAGCACCCTGGCTTGGGCTTCCCCGGTTTGGGAGCGACGTTCTGACCTTACCCAAGATTACCCGGCATTTAAAGCTGAGTTCCAACAAGTATTCGATTCTCCCGCTCGTCGGGAGATGGCATCTGTTTCTCTCCTCCAGATCACTCAGGGACGGCGAATGGTGACGCAGTATGCTGTGGAATTCCGGACTCTAGCAGCCGAGACTAACTGGGGACAAGAGGCTCTCGTCTCCGTGTTCTGGCAAGGCCTGGCAGATCCCATCAAGGATGAACTCTCTCGCCAATCCAGGCCGGATCAATTGGAGGTCCTCATTGATTTGGCTGTCCGAGTGGATCAACGTATCCAGGTACGCCGCTCTGAGCGTCAGCGCACTCGCGTCCATAACTTTCAAGTTCCGTTCTCCAGTACTCCCAGCAACACTCCTGCTCCCCCAAGTGCTACCATACCTCTTCATCCTGCACTGGAGTTGCCAGAGCCAATGCAATTGGGGGTACAACGCATCCGCACACCGATACGGTAGTTCCGCCACGCCGGGGGATTGTGTTTCTACTGCGGATCCATGGAACATCTGGTTTGGGAGTGTCCATTGCGTCTGGGAAACGGGAACACCCAGTGAGTACAGAGGGGCTCTCTCTGGGTGTAATGTCTCCACGTCCCCTTTCTAAAGGTGAACTCCCTAAGAAACTTACATTTCCAGTCTCCCTTTCAGGCGATAAGTTCAAGACTTCTACCGCCGCTTTCATTGACTCAGGAGCTGGAGGAAACTTTGTGGATCTTGAATTCGCCAGGTTAAACCGCATACCACTCGTGAGAAAGAAGGTTCCCATCGCACTCGGCGGTATCGATGGACGTCCTCTTACCCCGGCCCACATCTCCTTAGAGACGGCTCGCTTGCTTCTGTCCTCACATCTGCACAAGGAGATCTTAGTTCTCGATGCCATTCACGCTCCTGGGATACCCATCACCCTTGGTCTTCCTTGGCTACAGCTTAATAATCCTCTCATTGACTGGACTTCCTCTGCTCCCATTTCCTGGAGGCCGAGGTCAGGCAAGACTCATCAACTGCTGGCCAATACCTCTGTTCCCGAAGTAATTCTACCTTCCGTTTACCATCAATTCCGGGACGTTTTCAATAAAGTACAGTCAGACCTCTTGCCGCCACACAGGACTTACGATTGTCCGATCGATCTAGTTCCAGGTTACTCCCTACCCAAGTCCAAGACCTACCCCTTGTTGTTACCAGAATCTCACGCTATGGATGAATATATCCAGGAGAATCTCAAGAAAGGCTTTATTCGTCACTCCAATTCCCCAGCAGGGGCTGGGTTTTTCTTCGTCAAGAAAAAGGACGGGTGGTTGAGGCCTTGCATCGACTACAGGGGTTTAAACCACATCACTATTAAAAATCGTTACCCCCTTCCCCTTATTACCGAACTGTTCGATAAATTACAGGGGGCCAAGATTTTTTCCAAGTTGGATCTACGTGGTGCCTATAACCTGGTGCGCATCAGGAAGGGGGATGAATGGAAGACGGCCTTCAACACGCGTAGTGGACACTACGAATATCTGGTAATGCCTTTTTCGGCTTATGTAATGCTCCCGCTGTCTTCCAGGATTTCATCAACGACGTCTTTCGTAAGGTACTCAATATTTTTGTTATTGTATACTTGGATGATATCCTTATTTTTTCCAAAGATCTCCAGGACCATATACGCCACACCTCCTAGATCCTTTCCCGTCTCCGTGAACACCATTTGTACGCCAAACTGGAGAAGTGCACCTTTCATCAGACCTCTACTCCGTTCCTAGGGTATATCATTTCCGATGAGGGGTTTATGATGGACTCCGGTAAACTTCAATCAGTCACTGAATGGCCAAGACCCAACTCTCTCAAGGCCATACAACGTTTTTTAGGGTTCGCTAATTACTATCGTAAGTTTATACAGAGTTTTTCCACCATTGTGGCACCCCTCACTGCGCTCACCAAAAAAGGAGCTGATCCTTCTGCTTGGTCATCCGAGGCCATCTCCGCCTTCGAGACACTCAAGGAAGCCTTTATATCCGCACCTATTCTACGTCATCCCAACATCGAACTTCCCTTCGTCCTGGAGGTCGACGCTTCTGATTGCGGCACTGGTGCCGTTCTTTCCCAGAGACCCACGCCCCAAGATAAGTTACATCTCTGTGCATATTTTTCCAAGAAATTCTCGTCTGCCAAGATGAACTATGACGTGGGTAACAGGGAACTTCTGGCCGTGAAGATGGCTCTTCAAGAGTGGAGACACCTGCTAGAGGGGTCGAAAGAGCCGTTTACTATTCTCACGGACCACAAGAATCTTCTTTACATAGAGAATGCTCGACACCGTGGCCCACGACAGGCTCGTTGGGCTCTTTTTTTTTCTCGATTCGATTTTCACCTTTCCTATATCCCCGGGACCAAGAACGTAAAGGCAGACGCACTCTCCCGAATACATTCTTCTGAAGAGAGGCCAGAGGAATCTTTGGAGACTATCCTTCCACATGAGAGGATTCTCGCCACGTCTTCTTTCAAGAATCTTGACAAGATTTTGCACTCCCAGAGACGCATTCCCAAGGACTTGGTCGTTCCCGACAACAAACTCTTTGTACCATCCAAATTTGTTCCAGAGGTCCTGTCTTGGGGTCACTCCTCTAAATCTGCAGGTCATCCAGGTTTTAAGAAGACTACTGATCTCATTCGTCGGAATTTCTGGTGGCCAAGGATGTCTCAAGATATTCTGGAGTTTACCCGTGCATGCCCCACGTGCGCTCAAAGCAAGACTCTCCGTCAAAAGCCTCAGGGTTTTCTGTTACCCCTTCCAGTTCCCGACCGCCCCTGGTCCCACATTTCTATTGATTTCATCGTGGAGTTACCCAGGTCCAGAGGAATGAACACTATCTTGGTGGTCGTGGACAGGTTCTCGAAGATGTCCCATTTCATTCCACTTAAAGGATTACCCACCTCTCCCGCCCTTGCTGATATCTTTACGGAGCAGATTTTCCGGATTCATGGGATCCCTTCGTCCATTGTTTCTGACAGAGGTTCTCAGTTCGTATCCAAATTTTGGAGAGCTTTCACGAAGAGATTGGGCATCTCTTCTTCTTTCTCTTCCGCCTATCATCCTCAGTCCAATGGACAAACGGAGAGAATCAATCAATCCCTGGAGAAGTACCTGAGATGTTTTATATCCGATTTCCAGGATGATTGGGCTCAACTCCTCTCTTGGGCAGAGTATGCCGTCAATTGTGCAAAAAACGAGTCAACCTTGGAGTCGCCCTTCTTTATAAATTATGGGTTCCACCCTCCCTGTCTTCCCATCCCCAATATTCCTTCTGGAGTACCAGCCGTAGATGAACGCATTTCTTCCCTCCAAACCGCATGGTCCAGGATTCAGTCTACCCTTCTCAACTCCTCCCGCAGATCGAAACTACAGGCCGATCGTCGTCGTCGTTCGGCGCCCAGTTACAAACCAGGGGATTTGGTATGGCTATCCTCTAGGAATATCCACCTCAAGGTACCATCTCCTAGACTGGCACCTAAGTTCCTGGGTCCCTTCCCTATTTGTGAACAAATCAATTCCGTGGCATTCCGGCTCCAACTACCACCCAGTATGAAGATTCCCAATGTCTTTCATGTGTCCCTCTTAAAACCATTTATCTCCAGTCACTTCTTTCCAGATCAGACTCGTAAACCGGATCCCATTACTGTACAAAATAACGAGGAATACGAAGTTCACTCTCTTTTGGATTCTCGCCTATCCAGGGGTCAGCTCCAGTTCTTGGTGCAGTGGAAGGGCTTTGGCCCTGAAGAGAGATCCTGGGTACCTTAAAAGGACATTCATGCCCCGGCCCTTCTTAAGTCCTTCAGGAAAAAGTTTCCAGAGAAACCGTTCTTGGACCGTCCTGAGGCCGTTCCTGAAGAGGGGGGTACTGTCAGGAATCAGCGTTCTCCTCACTCCCCACACAGAGCACTCCCTCCCCGCAGGGAGCCCCTGGACACACAAAACAATCCTGCCTTACCGGCCTTCATGGCTCCTTGCCCCTGCCGCCGTCGCGGGATCACTCCCCTCGGCGATTCCTCTGCTCAGCGCCGGGCGTGCCCACGCCCTCCTGCACGCACACCTGCACCATCCACTGGCTCGGTTCACACGCGTACACAAGTTACGGAGCACGCTCAGTCTGCACACTCTTATTCCCGTCCCCCGGATCTCAGGCTCCGCCCCCGCACACTGCACGGGCATTCTCAGGTTACTAACAAGACTCACCTGGCCTGTTATGCCTGCACCAATCTGCAATGTCTCCCTGTAGCTCTTTCTGTCCCGCCTCCGTTCCTAATTGGACCTTCCTGCTTTATCTAGCTCCTCTCTGCTCTCAGTCTTTGCTCGACATAGTCTCTGTATGGAAGTACTTCTGGATTCTCTCAGTATTTTCACAGGTTCTGACGCAGCTCGTACGACTACCCCCTCTGGCTCCCGATCTCGGCACTCCTTGGACAACGCTCACTCTGGTAACCCCTTGAACACGGCTTGGACTACGACCTATCTCCACTCTCCACTCCCTGACTTCGGCAAGGCAACATTCACTCTATCTCTACAACCGGTACCGTCAAGTATTGTCTACCTTACTACACCTGGCCTGGCAACGCTTCATACCACACTCCGGACATGCTCCCTTTGCTGCGGGTGTGTGTATTACCACTTCCCCCTTCAGCTCAGGGGACGGGTCTGGTCTGCGGGCAGCACCGGCGTAACAGCAATCAGGTCAGTTGTAACCCATGGAAGATGGGCCCCCCGTACCCTTATTTTGCTTAGTGGAGCATGGGTATCGCAGAGTTTTAAGAACTCGGATTGGAAATAGTCGAGTGCAGAATCAGGGTTGGGAATTAAATCTATTCTGTGCCATGGACAGTTGGTAAGGTCATCCAGAAACTGTTGTGGGTTAAAGTTTTTAAATGTTCTAGTGAGGAGAACTTTAGGGCTTGAATGGGGCGTCTTAATTTTCCTTACACAGTACACTATTGCAGGGTCACTGAAAATGTCAGGAAGGATGCCAGAGGATTGGATTCTGCTGGGGTTTGAGGAGAGAATCCAGTCTAGCAAGGAATGGTTATGCGATTTCAGGTCTGTCCGTGTGGGTTGGGAAATGAGTTGTGATAGGTTAAGTGACTTGAGTTGTGTCTGAATTTTATGGTTTTTAGGGTCAAGCTAGTTGAAGTTGAAATCCCCTAGAACTAGCACCTCACTCTTCTCCCTCAGAGAGGAAATGGAGCCAAGAAACCGGGTGATATCAGCCAGGGATTGTAGAGGAGCTTTAGGGAGGCGGTAGATGCCAGCGAGCAAGATGGGCTTAGAATAGGGGAGGCAGATTCTGCCAACTAGAATTTCAAAAGAGGGTGGGCTTGGTGGGCAATTTAACAGTGTAAATTGTAATGTGTCTGCAATATAAAATAACACCCCTCCTCCTCTCTTTGACCTATCTCTCCTAAAAATGGAGTATCCCTGAATGGCAATATTTGCATCAGGGGTTTTATGGGTTAGCCATGTTTCTGTAAGATAGGATAGGTAGTAGCTACAATATGAACACACGTATATAACTCAGTGAGATATCAGTGACTAAATGAAATGTTCTGGAAAGTAGCATGAAGTAAGTTCATATCTCACAGTGTGCTATTGTAAAGAACATGTAGACATGTAGAACATGTAACATTTAAGTGTGTGGAGTTAATCTTGGAGTTGAAGATTGAGGAAGATCTGGACTCTGAACAACAAGTTACAATAGTTTACCAGCCCACGTTTCCAGTCTCTCCAAGTCCTTCTGAAGAGAAATTACATCCTGCTCTGATTTTATTACCTTACAGAATTTAGTATCATCAGCAAAGATGGAGCCTTTGCTCTCGATTCCAACCCCAAGGTCATTAATAAACCAGTTAAAAAGCAGGGGTCCCAGTACCGATCCCCGAGGTACTCCACGCACGACATTAGCCCAACCTGAAAAAGTTCCATCTATGACAACCCTCTGTTGTCTGTCCTTTAACCAGTTTTCAATCCAGGTGCATATATTATTACTGAGCCCAATTTTCTTTATTTTGTACACCAACCTCTTGTGTGAAACCATATCAAAAGCCTTTGCAAAATGTAAGTAGACCACATCAACTGCATTACCCTTGTCTAAATCCTATTACAGTACCTCCTCAAAGAAACAAATAAGGTTAGTTTGGCATGATCTATCCTTCATAAATCCATGCTAATTATTACTAATAATTTAGTTTTCCATTAGGTATGCCTGAATTTAACAACATTGAGGGTAATCAGCGCATTAATAAAGGCATTATGCTTGGCTGGTTACCCCTATTTCATATTGGGAATGAAGTGGTTAATTGTATATGCACATTACATGTATTATTTTTCCCTCTGTCCCTTGTTGTCCCCATTTTGCAGGATTATATATGCTTGCAGTAGTGTATTCAATGGTATACTGTCATTACTGGTTTTGTACACAAGAGGCCGCCGCGAGCGCTAAACCACAAGTTAATTGGATAAGTGTGGCGCGGTCTCTTTGTTCCATTGCAAGGTACAGTATAGGTATCCATTACTGAGACTGGAAGCCGTAACCGCAGAGTCAATTGAATCAAAGGCTTGCGGTTTTCGGACACAATGTATCTCCGTCCCGGTTAGTAGCGTAACTTGAATGGTAGCCGGCAATTGGCGTGGGAACTCGGTCAATTGATGTGGGAACTCCGTAACCGCAAGTCAATTGACGTGAGAAGTCCATAGCCCAGCATTGCCAGCTCAAGGAGAAGCTATAACTTGGGAATGGAAAGGGCCAGCAACCTGAAATTTGGTGTGCAGCCCCAGAGTAACACCCCAAGCACACAAATATTAAAAATATGATTGTAGGACAAGTGGAACATGTATTTTTAATAAAGTGTATTTTTTGCTGCAATTTTAAATGTACAGGAAGGATGAGTTTTTTTCTACTGTCATTGTAATGCACCCAGGGACCAAATGTTTTAACAACTATGAGCTGGGCCACTTTCCTATGCAGACTTCATAGGCTGCACGCTAAGGCAGTGTCTGTGAGTCTAGGGAAGTGTTGCATATGAAACCCCAGAGTCAGGATGTGTGAATTAGCCGGGATGCACGCTGAATAGGAGATCCTGTTAGCCATCTGGGCTAGTTCACACCCGAGTCCCCCTCACAGCCTGGGAGACGTCAGGTAAAAAGGGGAGTGCACATATGTTAAGCAGCCAAGGTGGCAATGTCACACAGGCGCTGTATTACCAGGAAATCCCTATAGTGCCCATTCTGCAAACTGTGGGGGATTGGTGAATGGGAACATTCCCACGAGAGGGATTGGGTGGGTATGTTGGAGATATGTTTTCAGACCCTATATACGTGCCCCCCGAGCTATCCCCATTGTTTTTCATTTTTCATTCTACAATGTGAGCAGACTTCCATCACACTTCTAATAGCGGATAAGAGCAGCAGCAACGAATCCAGAACGCAACAAATTATTTTCATCGGAACCAAGGACAGAACTCTGCTTCAGGATTTCGTTAGTGCTGGGGTTATCTAACGAACCCCAACATACCAGAAAAAACTTTGTGTTATTCAAGGACATATTGGGTTGGCAAAGTGCACCCTTGCAACAGGACTGAACTTTAAAGGACAATATTCCGGCACTTTGTTTTATTTCTGGACATTCTATCCCGTTCTCTTCTTCAGTAAGTGTTTTTATTAAAAGTATTCTAAGGTTGCCGTGTGTCTGTCTAGTAAGGAAATAAATGTGTGCTCAATCTAGTTCCCCAAAATATAAAATTGTTGATAAGTTCCGTCCATCGTGACACTGAATATTATCCCGTATTAAACCTTCAAGTAATTTCCCCACTATTGAAGTCAGGCTTACAGGTCTGTAATTCCCCGGGTTGTGATCTAGCTCCTTTTTTAAATATAGGCACCACATCTGCTTTACACCAATCTTGTGGTACTGAGCCTGTGGAAATGGAGTCCTTGAATATTAAATATAATGGCAGGGAGAAGACCTCGAACGAGGAAAAAGCGAAGCACTGCAGTGGGGTGTTGCGCAGAAGAAAACGGCACACCAATAATAAAGATACAAATACAAAAAATGTCCCCGGCGCAAAGTGTGGTGATGATAATTACAGTACCATATCGAAAGACAGTCCTGTTTGAAAAGTCAGTCCTGGTAGTAGAATGATTCATCAACAATGTGAGGTAGATTTTCCTCTAGGCGTGTTCCCTTATGTTGTCTGCAATAACAGATAAAGAAAACACACCATTGCGCAGTATACAGACTCAATTGCCCCAACCTGAAGAGGAAAATCCCTACTTACAGGATATTTTCTTGTTCATTCGGGGGAGAGAATCTGTTCTTTGGCTCTCTTCCTCCACCTTGATCTCCACGGGCCCCTTGTGGTTCCTAAGGTGGCTCTCTTCAACTCGGTCTGCGTCGTCCCAGTAGCAGCATACACCGCAACAACCGTGGTTGGAGAAAATTGAAAGACAGCCTAGTGTACTCCACAAATTTTATTTAACAATGTTAAAAAGCAGCGATGTTACACTCACATTTTGCGAGGGCAAACATGCCGCTCAAGAATGCCGTCCGCAGCCTGTGTCCACTCGATGGTGTGTTGTTCACGACGTCGCGCACCAACCGATGACGTCAGCGGCGCAGCGCCCGAAGTTCTCCCCACACCACGAGATGCAACGCAGGTGACAGCTTACAACGTGCACTGTACTAGGCTCCTCCTCTCTACGCGTTTCGTGACGCTACGTCACTTCCTCAGGAGATGAAGGAGTACAGTACACTGGTGCCTTAAGTACATGCACTAAAACTTGTATCTGCCCACAAATGGGCGGCGATCATTTTCGTCACTTAACTGAGTAATTGCAGGACCAGAAACAGCTGACTTTATATACTGTGCTGTTAGGGTCAAACCAGTCCTCACTACTACCCTTTTAAAATATCAAAAAATATAAAATGACTTAAATCATGTTAAAACATTAAATTAATAAAATAAACACTTGTCCTATAGTTGAATACATAAACCTAATGTTTAACATTGATCATATTCACAAATTCAATAGAAAACGATAACTACATTGAAGAAAGATGAAACAAGCAGATTCTAAGGGTCTTTCAAAAAGGATGCCAGATCGAAATCAATATTTAGACCCAATGGGGACAAGGTTTTCAGGACATATATCCAATAACTTTCTCTTTTGGACAACATGCCCAGCCTGTCTCCCCCGCGCCAATTTGGTTTTAGATGTTCAATACCCATACATATAAGGCCATCAGGAATCTGATTATGCACTAGCTTGAAATGATTAGAGACGCTATGCGTCTCGAGGCCTCTCTTGATGTTGTATATATGCTCGGCAAATCGCCTCTTGAGAGGTCTCCCTGTGCGCCCTATGTATTGTAGCCCACATGGACATTGCAGTAAGTAAACACAATAATCCGTCTTACAGTTAATAAATGTTTCTATATCGTAGACCACTCCTGTTTTGTTTGATTTAAATGATTTGCCCTTAACACTATTTTTGCATCCAATACATTTGGAGCATGTATAGTATCCTTTAAGGTTACTTAGCCATGTAACATGGCGGTTTCGAAGACCATCAAAGGGACAACTTGGTGATAGCCGGGACTTTAGGTTTTTTGCCCTTCTATAAACTATCTGAGGTTTTTCTGGGACAATCTCTTTGAGAACAGGGTCCCTCTGTAGTATGCCCCAATGTTTAGTAAGAACCTTTGTTATAGTGGGGGCCAGACCACTGTACTGGGTTACAAAAAATGGAAATGGGTCACTTTTCTTCATAACAGTTGTGGTCGGATCTTTACATAGAATATTTTTTCTATCTAGTTTATTAACTTCAGAAATGGCAGAGTCTACATCACGCATTTTGTATTCCCTCTCCAGGAACCTATCCCTAAGGTCATTTGAAAAAAAAACACAAAAAACACAGCGCACGACGCTCATAATGCATTAAAAATTATATTGACATAAAGAATAATAAAGGTGAGTATTAAGCGTACATCAAAATAGTAATAATCAGGCAATTTTGGGATAATGTTACCCAACACCACGTGGAAGCCGGATCAGATGTCCTCTCATGCAGATGGAGGCTGGTTCCTCTCACACCGGTTCCTGTGCAGGTAAGTGGGAAGTCTTTGAAAGTCCTTACTCCCAAGAGTAGATAAACACGTTTGCAGCTCTGTCCTCGATCGCTGCTTCAAACCGAGCTCCACACCAGCAGAAAACCTCTCTCTCTCCCCTCCGTTGAAACACTTCCGGATTGGTGACGTCACAGAGAGAGGTCAAGGAAGTTAATGATGGTATTGCTTTGATTAAATGTGAATCGCAGGTTCAGTTCATTAATATTCAAATATTGCTTGAATGCCTCAAGCTCATCCATAGGCCCCCTCCAGACACACAGCACATCATCGATGTATCTTTTCCATAGCACCAGGCAACTATATCAACACCTTTGCAGAGATGGTGATCGCAGATTTAGAAACAGCAAGTTCAGATTTCAAATGCCCCAAACAAAATCTAAGCATAGAAGAAAAAGCTGCCATAAAATCCCTTGAGGACAATAAAAATATTGTAATCAAGGCGGCAGACAAAGGGGGAGGGGTGGTTGTGATGAACTCCACTTATTATAAAGAGGAGTCATCAAGAATCTTGAGTGATCCGACCACATACCGGAAACTGGAGGGCAACCCAACGGATCTTTTTAAAAAGGAGTTGTTGGTGCATTTAGAACAGGGATTTCGAGATGAGATAATTAATAAACAAGAACTGGAATTCATCACTATAGAACAACCAAGGATTCCAGTATTTTATTTCATCCCGAAGATCCATAAGAATCTTAATCGGCCCCCAGGAAGACCGATAATATCTGGAATAAGGTCCCTCACCTCAAATCTATCGCAATTTCTAGATTTTCTGTTGCAGAACCAACAGCAGGTAAATGACCTTAGGGATAGGTTCCTGGAGAGGGAATACAAAATGCGTGATGTAGACTCTGCCATTTCTGAAGTTAATAAACTAGATAGAAAAAATATTCTATGTAAAGATCCGACCACAACTGTTATGAAGAAAAGTGACCCATTTCCATTTTTTGTAACCCAGTACAGTGGTCTGGCCCCCACTATAACAAAGGTTCTTACTAAACATTGGGGCATACTACAGAGGGACCCTGTTCTCAAAGAGATTGTCCCAGAAAAACCTCAGATAGTTTATAGAAGGGCAAAAAACCTAAAGTCCCGGCTATCACCAAGTTGTCCCCTTGATGGTCTTCGAAACCGCCATGTTACATGGCTAAGTAACCTTAAAGGATACTATACAAGCTCCAAATGTATTGGATGCAAAAATAGTGTTAAGGGCAAATCATTTAAATCAAACAAAACAGGAGTGGTCTACGATATAGAAACATTTATTAACTGTAAGACGGATTATTGTGTTTACTTACTGCAATGCCCATGTGGGCTACAATACATAGGGCGCACAGGGAGACCTCTCAAGAGGCGATTTGCCGAGACTATATACAACATCAAGAGAGGCCTCGAGACGCATAGCGTCTCTAATCATTTCAAGCTAGTGCATAATCAGATTCCTGATGGCCTTATATGTATGGGTATTGAACATCTAAAACCAAATTGGTGCGGGGGAGACAGGCTGGGCATGTTGTCCAAAAGAGAAAGTTATTGGATATATGTCCTGAAAACCTTGTCCCCATTGGGTCTAAATATTGATTTCGATCTGGCATCCTTTTTGAAAGACCCTTAGAATCTGCTTGTTTCATCTTTCTTCAATGTAGTTATCGTTTTCTATTGAATTTGTAAATATGATCAATGTTAAACATTAGGTTTATGTAATCAACTATAGGACAAGTGTTTATTTTATTAATTTAATGTTTTAACATGTTTTAAGTCATTTTATATATTTTTTGATATTTTAAAAGGGTAGTAGTGAGGACTGGTTTGACCCTAACAGCACAGTATATAAAGTCAGCTGTTTCTGGTCCTGCAATTACTCAGTTAAGTGACGAAAATGATCGCCGCCCATTTGTGGGCAGATACAAGTTTTAGTGCATGTACTTAAGGCACCAGTGTACTGTACTCCTTCATCTCCTGAGGAAGTGACGTAGCGTCACGAAACGCGTAGAGAGGAGGAGCCTAGTACAGTGCACGTTGTAAGCTGTCACCTGCGTTGCATCTCGTGGTGTGGGGAGAACTTCGGGCGCTGCGCCGCTGACGTCATCGGTTGGTGCGCGACGTCGTGAACAACACACCATCGAGTGGACACAGGCTGCGGACAGCATTCTTGAGAGGCATGTTTGCCCTCGCAAAATGTGAGTGTAACATCGCTGCTTTTTAACATTGTTAAATAAAATTTGCGGAGTACACTAGGCTGTCTTTCAATTTTCTCCAACCACGGTTGTTGCGGTGTATGCTGCTACTGGGACGACGCAGACCGAGTTGAAGAGAGCCACCTTAGGAACCACGAGGGGCCCGTGGAGATCAAGGTGGAGGAAGAGAGCCAAAGAACAGATTCTCTCCCCCGAATGAACAAGAAAATATCCTGTAAGTAGGGATTTTCCTCTTCAGGTTGGGGCAATTGAGTCTGTATACTGCGCAATGGTGTGTTTTCTTTATCTGTTATTGCAGACAACATAAGGGAACACGCCTAGAGGAAAATCTACCTCACATTGTTGATGAATCATTCTACTACCAGGACTGACTTTTCAAACAGGACTGTCTTTCGATATGGTACTGTAATTATCATCACCACACTTTGCGCCGGGGACATTTTTTGTATTTGTATCTGTATGGTATTGGATTTGAACAATCCATTGTTTATTGCCCCCTTTGCTGCATATGTAATCACATTGTACTGTAATCACTCAATTGTTGTTATCACAACAATTAGTCTATCACTTGGATCAAGCGCTGGTAGAGAGTTTTTTTAGTTAGTTTTGTATTCACACCAATACAGCAGCGGCAGCTTTTATTCGAGTAAAAGCCGCCGGCTGCATGCGTCTGGGAAGCGGGTAGCCGCGGCGCGTGGCGGCGCACTGTGACGTCACAGTAACATGCGCGCCCGGCTTCCCCGTCTTCCCCGGCTTCCGCAGGCTTCCCCGACACCCCTGGAGATCAAATTAAGGTAAGCGGGGGTGCGGGGAAGCAGAGGGGCAGAGCAGGAGCCGGGTACGGGGTCGGGAAGGGAGGAAAATTGCGCGCGAAGTGGAGGGGGGGTGCGTGGGGGAAACGCGGCGGCGCGCGGTTGTTACTGGCGGCAGCTGGGGTAGATCCCGGCTTGCCGGCGGCATTCAGTGCAATAAAAGATGTCGCTACTGTAATAAAATCTAATTTATTGAGTAACTGCGTGAGACATCCGAAAAAATTCTCACACGCTTTCACGCTCTCCTGGATCCTGCTGCTACTTGTTCCTGCTGCTACCACACACTGCGCACTACTACATCGCCTGCAACTGCTAATGGTGACGAACTCTTGCACTCTGACCCTACGCGTATCGTGCGCATGCACAATTCATCATGGGATCAGTGCAAGAGTTTGTCACCATTAGCAGTCGCAGGCAAGTTAGTAGTGCGCAGTGTGTGGTAGCAGCAGGAACAAGTGCTTGAAACCCCGGCACACCTCCAGCAAAAGACCTCAGGATCCAGGAGAGCGTGGAAGCGTCTGAGAATTGGCTGTGGACTCATCCAATTTTGGAAGTACAGAAGTTCAAGCAAAACTTTGAAGTCTTTCTTCACTTGGACTTTTATCAGACTGATTTTGGACATTTTAGGCGCCGGTTTGTATTGTTTTTGTTATATTTTCTTTTGACTTTGTTTTGGGTCATTTATTCCTGGCAGCCTTGCCTAGTAAGTGCTGGGTATATCCAAATGTTTATTAATAGTTTGCACTTCACATATATTGTTTAGCTTGTAGCGCTATTTGCACCATTCATTCTCATATTCATTCATATTTTCTCTCTCTCTCTCTATATATATATATATATATATATATTGGCAGTGACATCAGGCCTGAGCATGTCCAATCATGGGACAGACCCTCCTCCTAGCTGTATTTAAGGGCAGTGCCGCCCCAAATTTAGTAGTGCCTCTCTCTACTTGAGGGAGGCAGGGATCACACAGGATTGCCTGGAGCTTGGCCTACCCTTTTCACCTTCCCCTTGGGGGACAGTGAGTGATACCCTATACCCCTGGTCCTGTTAGAGGGCCAGGGAAGAGCCAGGACAGCTGCAGAGGCCCTGGCCTGTAGTTGTAGTCCAGGGACCATCTTTAAGTTGGCCATCCCAGAGACTGCAGTGGGCAGAGACCTACCATGTTCCTGTACTGTCAGACCAAGAGAATAAACCATTCCTTTTGTTATACTTCCGCCTGGTGTATGATCTTACTGGGGGGAGAGGTGATAATTCTACTGTAGGAGATCATCTTCACCTATCTCGAGCCTACAGCAGATGGAGGCAATGCCCTGCTAGAGAACCAAGTGGGTAATGTACCCCAGAAACCTAATCCTGTGTCCCCACTAACACTGGCGGACAGCTCAGCCCTCCTGTTACCAGCAGGTATCATGTACCACATGACCAGTAATGGCAGAATATCCCAGAGGGTTGGGGAAACACTGTTACATTTAGAGGCACTGCTGAGATGCTGCTCAATGGAACAGGTTTTTAGCAACGCAAGACTGGAAGTTAATAAGGTATGCTTCCAGAGCGAGTGCAGAAAGAAGGAGGGAGGCTAGGTGTAGTGTTCGGGGGAACTCTTTTCCCCAATCACGGAACTATGCTTTAGACTGCCCTATCAGTTGAATGGTCTGGAGACAACAGGGCTATTGATGTTCTGAGTCACCCTGAGGCGGTAGTTTGGATACCTAAAGGGGGTGATCTGGTTAACGGGTCCCACAGACCTCTGAAGAGGGTCAGCGATGCCGGCAGACAAGGGGGGGGGGGAGGGGGGGCATAAGGTACTGATCAGGAGTGTCTTAGGAGGGGTGCCTGAATGACTAGAGGGTGCCCTCTGCTAGAAGAACGCCCAGAGTACTACTGTACTAGCCGTATCCAGACTGTGGAACCACAGAGTGCTTGCAATAGACTGCTAACCATATGCTGCAGAGACTGCGAGAAATGTCTTCCTGCCGAAATCACATGGGCCACGTGGTCCAGTTGCAAAATATAGAGAATGGTGTTGCCGCTTTATTGTGGAGTGGTGCAAAAGCCATAACCGCGCCCTTTCTGTGTTACCTAGGACTTATGTGTCCACCAGAGGGAGTCGACAGTGAGGACATTATGCTTCTGGATGAGGCTGCAGATAAAACGCCTGCTCTCCAGATTGAGGAGCCTGTGATAACTACTCAGGTTCGAACCGTATGTGAACTATTTAAAAATGGCGTCCAGTATTCCGCCGATGGCCACGAGGCTGCATTAAGCGAGGGTGCTGAACCACGTGCTGCTGGGAACACACTATTCCCGGGGGTTGGAGACCTGCCTATGGCTCGAAAGTCAGGACTCCACCCTAGCGATGTGACTGGCTCATTCGGGAGCCAGAGTCATGCCTTACCCTTGTACGCCCCTCCTTTAATCTCTATCAGAGGGAGGGGAAACAAAGACAACCTATGCTGAATGACTCCTACCCTTGAAGGAGGAGCCGGGGTTGCTTGACCGCATCCTCAGTTCTTCGGAGCTAGCAACGATTGAGGAGCTGCCTTACCTGTGCTCCTACCTCCACGCACTTTATTCAGGCCCGAAATGGCGACCCATGTGCTGGGATGTTACTTCCTGCTGGGAGGATTCCTGGAAGTAACGGTCGGTGACACCCGAGCCCTGAAGTGCATATGCCCTAACTGTGACTCTCCGGGCAGAAACCTTTTCTGGGGCGCAACATGTCCAGAGTGTAGGGCCCGTTATGTCCTGCCCATGATGCTAGGGCCTATGGATCTTGACTTCAATGACCCAACCGGCCCTGATACCGGGCCGGATGACGGTGAACCTACTTTACAGTTGGCAATTAGAGAGGGCTTGCAGGCTCTAAAGACTGCTATTGAGGGTCAATGTGCCCCGGTGATTGATCCAGGTTCCGAGATGGTTCCTGACCCGATTCCCAACAACGTACCAGTGATGGTCAACGAGCCGGAACCAAACCCTTTGGAAATGAAAGTGTCTGCATTTCCAGCAAGACAGAGCGGGGATGGGGCTTTTGTGGTGTCACGCCAGCTGGTGTGCACCCTTACCGACTCTGGCCCAGATGGGAAAGACACCTGAGGCATAGAGTGGCAGAGAAGTGTCCCCATTGAGACGAAGCCCAGCGGTCTGGCCGGCGTAACAGCATTGCGATCGGAGAGTACCAAGGTTCGAGCCCATCAGCGGAGCGATGAGAGACCACCTCCTTACTCCCAGCAGGAATCGGCGGAGACTTCTGTCAAGAAGGCCTCGGGCGGCCATGATCTCTACGCCGAGGTCGACGGCGACACGCCCACTCAAAGACCGGATGTCGATGCACTTCCAGTGTGGGGCTTGGGACTACCCCAGGATTCCGTGAGAACATTTGGTGATGACGTCACCACTAAGGCGACCGCCAGGGCGGACGATTAAAGGCCGATTCCTGCTCCAGTGAGTACCACTAAAGTTCCATCAAGTAGGACACCTCTTACAAAGTCTCGACGGCCTTCCCTTGGGCGCCAGGAGGCTGCAACTCCCATAACAGATTTGCCACTTATACGTGAGACTATGGCAGAGTACCATGACTATGTCATGGAGCAACCCTTTCCGCCAGTGATAGAGTCCTACATTTCCGGTATGGAAGGAGTACCAGAATGGGAGGTGGATCAGATTGAGGATCTTATTCCCCATGCCCTTATAGAGACGGTTATACCTGAGATGGAGCCACCCGTGAATTTCAAGCGGATGGCGAGGTGGGAGCGAAACCGTCTGAGATCGGAACTCTATTGCTGTGAGCCAGGGAATGTTAAATTGGAGTTTAGCTCAGGGGAGTAGTAGTAGTAGTAGTAGTAGTAGTAGTAGTAGTAGTAGTTGTAGTATGTCTTTATTTATATGGCAATATACTAAATGACTTGCCTAGGCGCCACAGCTGTCTAATAAATTATTACGTGTAATTCAGTGAATAAAATGATGTTACCCGACAGGGTACTTCTCAAACCTTCCAGGGAAATATGCTCGGATTTCCCACAAGTACAGTCGTGATTGGTTGTGGAAAGTGAGCGACCCAGTCAGGAAAAACACATGTGAATAAAAAACATATATAAAAAACAATTAATGTGCAGGATTGTGATTCATTACTAAATAAATGTGCATAGATCTTGGCTCTGGGGGAGAACCTACTTACAACACAGTAAAGGGTAAGTTAGCTTATTTCTGATACTTATAGACGATGAAATGATTTGTGAGGTTTTCTTTGTGTAGGACTTTTTCTCCCCTCTTGAACTTCCCTTCTGAGGGTTACTCCAGGAAAGGTGTAGCTCAATTTCCCATGGTATGCATGTAAAAGAGGAGCAGAAAAAACGGCCAATAGTATAGCTTGCAGAGAACAAAGTTTTATAGGCAGTGAAATCGTAGGACATGTACTCACATTCAGTACACTGATATCATGCACATAAAGGTTTCTTTTGCGCTGTGTGCGCCCGCTGTGATGTCTCCCTGTCCTCCTCTGTTCCTAGTGCTGCCGTCGCCAATGGCGTCTGACGTCACTTCCGGTTGGTATCTGGTCGCATCCGTTGGTAGTGGACTGCGAGGCGCCGAACGGGGAATCACTGGGGAGTGCAGACGTCTAGGGTCTTTTGGTCTTCGCTTACAGTCAGCTGCAGCTTTGACTGAGTAAGCTCTGGATCAGGCTCTACGCGTTTCGCTGCGTCATACAGCTTCGTCAGGAGCGTCATGTCGCTCCTGACGAAGCTGTATGACGCAGCGAAACGCGTAGAGCCTGATCCAGAGCTTACTCAGTCAAAGCTGCAGCTGACTGTAAGCGAAGACCAAAAGACCCTAGACGTCTGCACTCCCCAGTGATTCCCCGTTCGGCGCCTCGCAGTCCACTACCAACGGATGCGACCAGATACCAACCGGAAGTGACGTCAGACGCCATTGGCGACGGCAGCACTAGGAACAGAGGAGGACAGGGAGACATCACAGCGGGCGCACACAGCGCAAAAGAAACCTTTATGTGCATGATATCAGTGTACTGAATGTGAGTACATGTCCTACGATTTCACTGCCTATAAAACTTTGTTCTCTGCAAGCTATACTATTGGCCGTTTTTTCTGCTCCTCTTTTACATGCATACCATGGGAAATTGAGCTACACCTTTCCTGGAGTAACCCTCAGAAGGGAAGTTCAAGAGGGGAGAAAAAGTCCTACACAAAGAAAACCTCACAAATCATTTCATCGTCTATAAGTATCAGAAATAAGCTAACTTACCCTTTACTGTGTTGTAAGTAGGTTCTCCCCCAGAGCCAAGATCTATGCACATTTATTTAGTAATGAATCACAATCCTGCACATTAATTGTTTTTTATATATGTTTTTTATTCACATGTGTTTTTCCTGACTGGGTCGCTCACTTTCCACAACCAATCACGACTTTATTTATATGGCGCCATAAATATACATAGCGCTTCACAGTAATAATACATGTTGTAATCATATAAATAACAAATAATATAAATAACAGGTCATGGGAATATGTGCTTCAGACATAAGAGTAACATTAAGGAAGAGGAGTCCCTGCTCCGAGGAGCTTACAATCTAATTGGTAGGTAGGAGAACGTATAGAGACAGTAGGAGGGAATTCTAGTAAGTGCGTCTGTAGGGGGCCAAGGTTTATGCATCATGTGTTCAGGATTATCCACAGTGCTATTCATATGCTTCTTTAAGCAAATGTATCTTAAGGTGGGTCTTAAAGGTGGATAGAGAGGGTGCTAGTCGGGTATTGAGGGGAAGGGCATTCCAGGTGCGGGACAGTCAGTGAAAAAGGTTTAAGGTGGGAGAGGGCTTTAGATACAAAGGGGGTAGAAAGAAGACATCCTTGAGAAGACCGCAAGAGATGGGATGGTGCATAGCGAGAAATTAGGGCTGAGATGTAAGGAGGGGATGAGGAGTGTAAAGCTTTAAAAGTGAAGAGGAGAATTGAGTGTGAGATGTGGGATTTGATAGGAAGCCAGGAGAGGGATTTCAGGAGGGGAGACGCGGAGACAGATTTAGGAAAGAGTAGAGTGATTCTGGCAGCAGCGTTTAGGATAGATTGTAGGGGAGACAGGTGAGAGGCAGGGAGGCCGGACAGCAGGAGGTTGCAGTAATTGAGACGGGAGAGAATGAGGGCCTGAGTCAGAGTGTTAGCAGTCGAGCAACAGAGGAAAGGGCGTATCTTTGTTATATTGCGGAGGAAAAAGTGACAAGTTTTAGAAGCGTTTTGAATGTGAGAGGAGAATGTGAGAGAGAAGCCGAGTGTGACCCCTAGGCAGCGTGCTTGGGCTACTGGGTGAATGATCGAGGGGAGGAAGAGGATTGGTGGGATAGCCTTTCTAGTGAGTCCTTTGAGTCTGGATGGGAATCAGTGATAGGAGTAGCGCCTGTAGTTAAGGTATTCCTTAAATGTGCCTCTTCTCCTTCTCTTCCCCTAGAAGAAGACGTAGTAGCTTACTACATGAACAAATGGAAAGTAAGCAGGCCCATTTATGTGGACAGAGACCAGGCACTACCAGGGCCTTAGTTAGGAAGCCAGACCAGAATCATTATTATTGATGAGGTTCTCCATGTTAGAAGGGACCCAGAGTTGTGCATAGGCAGCAGTCAGGGAGTTGTTCACTAAATTGTTCACTATAAAGCTGTATGTGCTGTGTAAACAGGTGTACTATCATATATAGCAAATGTGATCATTTCTGTGTGCAATATTTCTTGTTATGTTCCAGGATACACATCTAGACGATGGTACCCGAAAATTTAATTCCACCAAAGGGTTTATGCAGCCATGCCACCTATGGGTACTAGCCTGCCATACTCCTGACAGTAAGCCATGGTAGAATCAGGCAGCCAGTAGTCTGTATGGGGTTTTCCCCATCCTTGGTGCTGCATGTGAGTGACAGTGGGAGGCGGTGCCATCAGGCCTGAGCATGTCCAATCATGGAACATACCTGGTGCTCTCCTCCGAGCTGTACTTAAGGGCAGTGCTGCCCCAAATTTTGTAGTGCCTCTCCCCACTTGAGAGAGGCAGGGATCACACAGGATAGCCTGGAGCTTGGCCTACCCTGTTCCTCTTCCCTCGGGGGTTAGTGAGTGATACCCTATACCCCTGGCCCTGCTATAGGGCCAGGGAAGAGCCAGGAAAGCTGCAGGGGCCCTGATATGTGGTGGTAGTCCAGGGACCATCCTCAAGTTGACCATCCCAGAGACTGCAGTGGGCAGAGACCTGCCGTGTTCCTGTACTGTCAGACCAAGAGAATAAACCGTTCCTGTTGTTACACTCCTGCCTGGAGTGTGATCTTACTGGGGGAAGAGGTGATAATTCTACTGTGGGAGATCATCTTCACCTATCTGGAGCTTACAGCAAATGGAGGCGCTGCACTGCTAGAGAACAATGTGGGTAATGTACCCCAGAAAACTGATCCTGTGTCCCCACTACCACCGGCGGACAGCCCAGCCCTCCTGTTACCAGCAGGTATCATGCACCACACGACCAGTAATGGCAAAATCTCCAAAAGGGTGGGGGAAACACCGTTACACACACACACACACACACACACACACACACACACACACACACACACACACACACACACACACACACACAAATAACCACACGTTTGGGGGTAACCCCTTCGTCGGGTAACAGTATGCACATTCATGCCTGCAAAAAGTACACGGATTCAAATGTCAATTTGACTTTAGTGTGATTCTTATTGAGTGTGTCACAGAATCCACATTTATAGGACATATTAAAACAATAAGTATTTATCATACCTGTATGCGTGTAAGTATAAATGTCGATTTCTGGTTTTTTGGGGGAATCTGTAATTAGAGAACATTGGCACTTAACATATATCATCAAATGGATTTTTAATGACAGATATCTGAGATTGGGAACTTTGTGTAATGATACAGTTTCTCAATCTTCACTAAGGGGTTAATTCTGTATGGTCCAAAGCGGTCGTTCAGGATATTGATGGGGATTAGTGCCCGAAAACATATACAGTACTGCACTGAGCACAGAGTGAAGAACAGCGCCAAGGAAGACAATTTTTCTATAAGGACTATCTGTATAGGATTTCAATTATCCAAGTGACCTTCCGGCTGCAGGACTTCAGAGCTACAGTAGGTGGTCATTCAACACTTATAGCACGTATATAATTTATTAAAATTGATTGGGTATTTGCTTCATATTACATTATTTGTAACATATAATTTGCACATTATATACACTATTATTTTGGGTATAGCACTGAAGTTGTGTATTTTTCCATTTCCACTATTTCATATAAACTGATTTATCACAACTATCAACTTTCCATCCCTACAGTACATCTGGATTATTCTGTTTATTCTCCTTTTTTTATAACGTTGTATCCAATAATCTCAGTGGGATCTTTCTATCCTTTGAAGTTCATGGGGTTTCTCTCTAGATCTATTCCCCAGTTATATCTTTGCTTTACAGTATATGATGGCTACAAGAATAGTAGCATTTTTTTCTGAAGCCAAACAAATTCTGTAGAAAAGAGAGATGAGAAGGATTTCCTTGTCCAGTGTCCCCAGTGTATTACAGCTGAGTGCAGCAGGGAAGTTACATACTTACACAGCACACTGATATTCACAGCTTTGCTGGTGTGCCCATGTGCGTTCCATGCTGAGCACATGTATGTACCAGCCTCACTGGGTGTTATTCTCAGCAGCTTCAGCTCCAAATACTGTCCAGACATAGAGCTGATAAACCTTTTCTTTCCAATCATCCAGGTCATTTTAGCCCGGGGGTTACTGTCCACTGAGCATCTCATAGTCAGGTCGTACCCTTCCTTAACAACCACAGGTTTGCTATCCTTTGGGTAAAAAGGTTGTGCTAAAAATAAATTGAAAAAAAGGAAGCAGGCTGTGTAAGGAATACGCATGGGTAGGACACATAGTATATAAAGTGTAACTGTATAAAATGAAAGAGTTGATTGGATTTATGACAGGGTATGAGGAAAAGGATAAGATGGAATCCTTGTGTATAATAATTAAAAAGGATTGGGTTGGGAAGTATAAAATGAAGAAGACAGGACAGGGTGCAGGGTGTATAAGGAATAAGACAGGATGGGGTGCAGGGTGTATAAGGAATAAACAGGACAGGGTATCTAATATGTGTAAATTACAGGAACAAAGTAGCAGACACATTAGTAACTAGAGTTGCAACATTTCAGATGTGTCTTGCTGTCTTCTCCTCTCTTCCTGTTTTGTTTTTACCCTCAATGCCCCCCTTCCCACCCTACCCTACGTTCATCCACCATGTGACATGGTACACACTTCTATGTTTTCAGAAGTACCTGGCCGAGGGATGTGAGCAGGTGACCACCCTGACTGGCTTTGTTTGGCCCTTTGCAACGTCTCTGTGCAACTTTTCTGCATTGCGAGGTGTATGATAAACATTGGCAATATGTTTTGGCAGTAGCCCAATATTGCCACGTATTGGAGGTGGGGACAGGGGGGAGAGAGACACATGCAAAAAAATGGACACACCTCAGAAACCGTATCTGGGAAATATAGCGTCAAAAGCATAAACAATTAGCACATTACTCAGGTATCTCAGCTGTGCCCATTTTCTTCTGTATAGGTGCCTCGCTGCGTGGTGTTTGAAGGTTTCTTTGAAAGAATATTTATAGCCCTCTCTCTCATATCGTATAGTGTCTGAATTGTATACATTGGAACTAAGGTAGGCCAATGTCACTTTTTAAAAAATCAAGCGTCAAATATTCACACGTGCGAATAAACGTATTATATTATAATATTAGCAGTAAATTAGAATTTGGTCAAAAAATGTGTAGATCTCTAGTGGCCCCAAATTCAAAATCGGAAAAAAAACCCATCACAATTAAAAAATAGTAGTGTACAGTAGTCTCCTGCTAAAAATGTCTTTCTTGATAGGGTAGCAGGCTTAATATCTTTGTGTCACGGGTGACCAGGGTTATTAACACCTTTTCTTACCAGAATCATTTGATTGAGCAACACAGCAGTAAAATAAATTGTAATTTATTCCAGCATTTTACATACGCACAAAGTAACACAATTTACACTGAAAACACACTTACTGGGAACGGCGCTAACAAAATAAATCTTCTTTAAAACGAAAAGTTAACAAACGACCTCTGTAGGAGCCCTTTCCAATGACCGGGTGGTACTCATTAAAGTTCTGGAACACAATTTGGCATGCAATCCCAGCCGCGACTGCTACGTCTTCTAAAAGCGGGACTTAGGAAATTTGAGTCAAAATCTCTGAAGCTGGCTCACATCTATTATTTACAGAGCATCTGTTAATTTGCCGCTGATGGTTTGGCGCTTGGAATCTGAGGTCCTGATTGGCTGCAAGGTTTCTAATAGGTTTTAGAGTCTTATTCAGAAACCACTACAACCAATCAGTGCGTGGGAATTCTCCTGCCAGCCAATCACCGATTTGCCGGTATACTGAAGCCGGGTGGGTACCGATTTGGGGTCTGCTAAGGGACATGCGCCAACCTGGCACCTCTGCCTCTTAGCATATCGAGCCCCCCCGCTGTCCAGGCTCTGCAGAGTCTGGGAAAGGGCAAATGGTCACCGGATAGCCCTTTGTTAGCCCAGGATGGAGGTATTCAGGTATAACTACAGTACTCCTCCTGTTTTAACACCTTGGCATCCATGAGGCTTTCAACTCCGGGTCTTTAGTAGACTCAGTGGAGCCAAGCTTGGAAACCATCTGGTCCTTCTGAACCACAGACTTGGAATCCCACAGCCACACATATAATGTTACAAGCATTCACATTTATTAAATAAAACCTTTAATAAAATTATCTTTGCTTATGTGTCTGTAACAGGGGACATATCCCTGTTCAGTAATGTGCCTTTAATCTAGCAGTGTGGTAGTTAATTACTAAATACCACCTGCCTGCTCTTCCCCCGAGCGCCGCCGGGCCCCCGCAGTGCCGCCAGAGTGCTCCCTCCCCCGCAGCAGTCACCACCATGGCGCTCTCCCCCCAGCATCGCTAGGCGCCGCACTGGGCCCCCGCAATGCTACCAGGCTGCCCCCGCAGCAGTTACCACCGTGGAGCCCACCCCCCAGCGCCGCTGGGTCCACGCTGTGCCCCAGGGTGCTAGAAAAAGCTTGCCTTTGAGACAGGAAGTAACTCCTCCCTAGCTCTGACTGAGAGCTGACCTTTGGAGAGACAGAGCAGAGGTTCTTGAGTCCCAGGAGAGACTGACCAAAAGAAACCCAGATCTCTGGAGCTGACCAGTCTTGAGCTCTGCACAGCAGAGCTGAATTCAAGACACAGGGAAAACTACTACACCTGAAGCTGAACCAGGAAGTGAGATTTTCCCTCCAAGAAACAGATAAGACTTTTATTCTTAAGAGACTGCTTATTTCATGTTACAGTATATGTTTTGGGGCTGCGAGAACTGCTTGACTAAGAGAGATGTGAATTATTGCATAGTGTTTCACTAGAAATACTCCCAAGTGAATAGAAGCTTTGTTCCCCCCCCCCCCCCTGTTTTTGGATGGATTTCCTGATGAAAAGGAAAAGGCACAATAAAGCCTTATTATAATTTCACATTATAAACGTCTCCAAATTGTGTACCTCTGTGAACGTCCGTCTACAGTGTCTTTGTGTTTTAACAGGTATAAGTCTTGTGGTCCGGTGTCAGGGATAGAATAAGAATGTGTTCCCTAAACTTGCCAGCCTTATCCTTGGCACACTGCACAACCCTGACTTTAACTGTACCCACACAATAAAAACCCTTGCAGCTCTCTGACATAGCTGGAGTACTCCCTTAAGCCCCTATACCAGGTTCAGGGTGACTTGGGCTTTGTCTGGGCATCCAACCTTATGATAGGGACCCCGGGACCGTTCTGGGGGTACTGTGATCCCCCATACCCTCTTTAATTTTCCAGTTTGTGCTGAAGCAGGGAACCCTTGCGGTGAGTCGCTAGAACGTTTCCAGGGTAGGAATTTGCCAGAGCACTGTGCTTTAATGTGCCCAAGAATCTTACCTGATTCTGGGGTACATCTTTGGGGTATCCCATAACTCAGAAACCCCGCTACATAGCAACAATGTGATTGAAGTTTTTCTGCAAAACCAACCCTCAAACCCACAGCCTCGCAAGCTCCGCTGCCCAGCACCCCTGGAAAGGCAAAACAAAGAAAATACTGAATTGTCACATCATTTATACACAGTCTTAATGATGCATACACGACAGTTGGTTCCAAGAGCTGACACTCTAGGACCTTTACACAGGGATCAGGGATAAACAAGTGGCTGAGCCTTTATTATTGAGCCTGGTTACCCCCTCACCGCCACACCTCCCACCTCAAGATTATGGGGGTCATGCACTAAACGGCAAAAAGTCACTTTTCGGCAAAAATGCCTACTACTATTCAGTAAGCTCCGAGAAGCCACTTTTCGCCGCCACTTGCCAGGTTTTCAAACACGCTCAATTCTAGTAGACCCGAGCAGCGTTTCGCCACTACTTGCCGCTCTAGTATTGAAATTCACGCAAATCCGTCCCGCCCCAAAAAGTTGGCAAGTTGGTGGAGAGAAGTATTGTCTAGGGTGGAGGGACAGCACTTAGAAAAAATCAGGTCTTTTTCGTGCATGGGATTGATGCCAGGGGTCCCAGAGCTGATACACATTAATACCAGCACCGGAGCCCCCTCGGCATGCACCCGGTTCTTCCCAGCAGGTGTCCCCCGTGTGTGTGGGTCCGCATGTGGTACCTGTGGGGTCCAGAGGTCCTCAGGTGATCTCCAGAGGTCCCCGCAGACCTAAGGAACCAACCCTGTATGTCAAAAAAATAAACATGGTCCTACATTAAAGTAAATCAACCGCAGCACCACCAAACACACGTACAGTACAGTAATGGGCAAAATAACTATTATCCAGATATATTTGTCCATAATTAAACACATTAACTAGCATAATAAAATTAATACAGTTCTACTTACCTCAGCAATATGAAGCCCCTCTGTCAGCAAGGTCCCTCTGTTCTCCGTTGCCAGAAAAATACATTGCAAATACATTCTAATATCACCTAACCCCTTAATCACCTTATAGGTTAATAACGGGAAAGGTAATTAAGGGGTTTGTGTATATATATATATATATAATAGATAGAGCCTGTCAGCACACTAATACAAAGCATAGGCAGATGCTAGCCCCATAGAGATAAACAGCATAGTTACCAGTCCGTGAACTAATAAAGGAGACAGCATACAGCAAGGGGTAGTCCAAAAAAAGATGTATTCAAAACATACTGTTACACAAATGCCAACGCATTGCCAAAGCTTGGCCCCCTGCAGATGCACTTACCAGAACTCCCTCCTACTGTCTCTGTACGTTCTCCCTACCTACCAATTAGACTGTAAGCTCCTCGGAGCAGGGACTCCTCTTCCTTAATGTCTAAAGCACTTATTCCCATGATCTGTTATTTATATTATCTGATATTTATTGGATTACCACATGTATTACTGCTGTGAAGCGCTATGTACATTAATGGCGCTATATAAATAAAGACATACAATACAATACAAACAAGCAAATTCCTGACACAAGACCATCCGGTGATGCCAGTACTGTACACCCTCTCAAAGATACACAAAAATAGTGTGACGCCTCCAGGCAGACCCATCATCTCAACTCGGGGGTCTTTATGTCACCCCCTCTCACAATTTGTGGACTTTTATATGCAGCCACTAGTAACAAAGATGGGATCCTATATAAAAGATACAACAGACTTTATCAATCAGATCAGTGATCTCCCCATGGATCCCACAGACTGCCTCCTCGTCACTTTCGATGTATCCAGTCTTTATACCAACATTCGCCACATTGATGGCTTGGACTCAGTTTGTATGAAATTTGAAGAATTTGGTGTTCAGAAAGGTCCACCAGTAGAATTCCTAATGCTGCTGATAGAGGTTATTCTGCACAAAAACTTCTTTAGATTTGAGAAACACCACTACCTACAACTTACCGGGACCGCCATGGGCTCAAACATGGCGCCATCCTATGCAAACCTATTCATAGACCTATATGAGCGCACACATATTATTCATGATGAGATATATGGACAGTACATTGTGAAATATTTTCGTTATATCGACGATGTGTTCATGTTCTGGGCTGGCAGTGAGACGGAGTTGCTGGCATTTGTGACGGTCCTGAACGGTATTCCATCCACAATACGGTTTACCCTTAATTAGAACATCGATGAAATCGCTTTTTTGGATACTGTAGTATACAAATCTGATGGCTACTAAGCTCTATCGAAAAACCACTGATAAGAACTCATTTCTATGTGCCACCAGCCATCACCCACCTCCTCTGAAGATGGGTCTTCCTTATTCACAGCTCCTAAGAGTGAAGCGTATCACTACTGATCCAGATGAGATGCAGAGGGTACTCATACAGATGGCTGCGCGTTTTCGTGAGAGAGGCTATGATGCTCAAGACATCCGCTGCGCGTTGCAGAAAGTTGCACTGGTTGACAGGAGTGTTTTATTGACACCAGCACCTCTTGAACAGGTCATGGACCGAATGAACATCATTAGTACTTTCAGTACTGCATCTAATGGGATCAAGCGTAGTATACACAGCAATTGTCGCATCCTGGAGAACGACGAGCGAATGGGCATACATGCCAAGGAACCTTCATTGTTCTGCTTTCGACGTGGGCCCAACATAGGGGATATGGTCACTGGCTCAGATCCTGTAGACAAATACGCTACCTCAAAAACCTGGCTGGCTAAGAAACTCGAGTCTTATCGCTGCCACGGGTGCACAAACTGCCAGTTTATGCAGCTGGGATCGAGTTATAACCATCCACACACTGGCAGGTCCATTAAACTCAAACAAGCGCTAAACTGTGAATCCAAATTCGTTATCTATTACATCAAATGCCCGTGCGGACTCTTGTACATTGGCAAGACCGTACGAATGCTTAAAGAAAGAATGACGATGCATCGGACGACAGTCAGAAAAGCTATAGCGAGTGGGCCTGATGACATGGACCTAAAATGCCTTCTGGTCGCCAGACATTTCAAGGAAGCGAGACATTCCCTGGCAACACTCAGGTGTATGCCTATCCTGCAGGTCCCGATACCTCCACGGGGAGGGGACAGGGGCAGAACCTTGCTACACGAAGAGGCCAGGCTTATCTTCGAACTACGGACGGTGGCTCCCGGTGGCCTCAATGAAGAGTTTAAATTGGGGTGCTTTCTGTGACATTGATGCGTGGTCTACCTTCATTACATGTGCATGTTGTGTTTTGTTTAACATCATATTTGACTACCAGTGATTCCATGTATTTTCCATTGCTGAACTTTATTTGCACACCTGTATGTTCACTGTTGTTTTTATGTTTATGTCCCAGCAACTATGCATTTCCACACCTGGTTATTAATTCTTTTACGTTTTTATTATGTATTTGAGATCTCCTCCCTTCAGCTTAAACTGCCTGTAGTTGTTCCTATATCCTTTTTTGCCTCACGTATCCTGACCCTGCATGCTTGCGCAATGCTGTCCCCAGTGGCCTATCAGTGCTAATGCGCATGTGCAATGCTACTAGCTGGCGTCCGTGGTTGCCAGGGCATTCATTGATGCTCATTGCGGCTGGTAACAACTCGCAGTGGAATCAGCCCTATTGGCTGCTCGGCTCGCAGCAGCCTTGTTCGCGCGTGCGCAGTGGGGCCTGCATTGCGCCTGACAGCATGGGTCGAGGAATGGTGACGTCAGAACGGCCCGTTCTGAGTAGTTATTGAATCCCCTGTGTTGGGGGAGTGCCCTAGATACATTCATTGCAGCACATTGGTTGGAGCTGGAGATCGCCAGGTGAGGTGCATTATTGCATGGATTGGGTGCTGGTGATTGGTTGGATGTGATTTATGTTCACTTAGGGTGGAGTATATAGGTGGGTCACTCACAGTTGGTGGTTGCATGGCCCTGAGGAAGGTCTCCCTGTGGGACCGAAACGTTGGCATTTGTGTAACAGTATGTTTTGAATACATCTTTTTTTGGACTACCCCTTGCTGTATGCTGTCTCCTTTATTAGTTCACGGACTGGTAACTATGATATATATATATATATATATATATATATATATATATATATATATATATATACAGTGTTCGACAAACCTATACATTTGCTCGCCCCGGGCGAGTGGATTTAACCCCCGGGCGAGTAAATATTGGCCCAAGCAGCACACGTTTGGTACTAGGTGGCGAGTAGATTTTTTTGTGTGGCGAGTAGATTTTTTGGTGATTTGTCAACCACTGTATATATATATATATATATATATATATATATATATATATATATATATATATATATATATATATACATATATATATACACATACATACATACATACACTGACCCTTTGAAAAAGTCACCCGAGAGTGACGAAACGCGTCAGGGAGCGTCATCACGCATTACGTCACGGACATCACGTCACCACGTTGCGCATGAACAGGCCGGTTCGTGTGTGTAACAGCTACAGGCCATACAGCAAGGAGATCTTCTGAGGACTCCAATACGATGCTGGTTTACTTCTTCCACGCTTGGATAATATCCTGATGACTGCGGATCGTCTACATCCAGAGATTGACATCAGAGACGAGCAAAGACAAGTAAAGACACCGGATGGTGGGATTTATTCACGACATGCTTTTAACTTCCTTACCCTTATGAGTGAGATTTCTCCCCCCCCCCCTCTTCCCTTTATTAAATATACAGTTACACACTATGGGGCGTGCGCTCTCTTCTCTTTCTCCTCACTATATATATATATATATATATACACATACATACATACACTGTATTAAAAAATATATATATAGAAAAACATTACATACATACATATATACATATATATACACACACACACACACACACACACACACACACACACACACACACACACACACACACACACACACACACACACACACACACGATTAACCAATATACAAATAAATGGTTAACGATTAACAAAACATGCCCAAATAAAAATACCACATCTCCAAATCAATACATCACATTGCATCTCCAAATTAAAATATTATTGTTAGGATTCAGGGGTCACTCAGGGCCACCAACAGCGGGGGACAAAGGGCACGGGCGTCCCGGGCCCCGTGAGTCAGGCGGCCCTGGCCGTTATATTTAAAAAAATTATTATTTTTTTAAATGGTGGCGATTGCGCTTGTGCAGAGCTGAGGTCCCACAGGGTGTCTGGCCTGCTGCCTGTGGGCCCTGCCTGATGCCTTTGGGCCTGGCCTGACCCGCTCCGCTCCCCCCCCCATCGCTTCCTTGATCCCCAAATGGGATGGAGGGCGGGGAAGCGCCAACCCTGCCCCCCCGCGTGCGCCTCCTGCCCCATGTAGCAGCCGCGGGGGATGCTGCAGCCGCCTGCCAGCCTTGCGCCCCGCCCCAAGAGCTTCCCGCGTGCCAACCCAACAGCAGCCGCGGAGGATGCTGTAGCCGTCCGGCATCTCGCCCCCCCCAGCTGCCCACCTCCCATGCGCCCCTCGAGCCCACCTCCCGTGCGCCCCCCAAGCCCACCTCTCATACGCCGACCTCCCACGTCCCGCCCGGCCAGCTGCCAAGGGGCAAGGAAGAAGGAAGCAGCACCCACCCAGTCAGGGTATGTCACCCACTCAACTGTTACTGTCACCCACCACCCAGTCACTGTCACCCACCACCCAGTCACTCTCCCACCCACCCACTCACTCTCCCAACTCACTCTCCCACCCACTCACTCACTCTCCCACCCACTCACTCTCCCACTCTAACGGATCAGGGGACTTGCGCTTCCCAGCGTGTCCTCGTCACCCCAGATCCCACGGCGGCTAGCTGTCCCTCTTCCTTACGTCCCCATCCTCCTCTCTGAGCCGTTCCTCCGCGGCGCGGTCTGCACACTCAGGCACATGTTCAGCGCATGCGCGCGGCTCCCGCACTGAGCGCGCGCTCCCAATCGCTTGTAACTTACCATGGTACACGCGCCCCTCTGCGTGCCTCTGTCATCCCAGCCCTTACCGTACCTGGCTCCTCCGCTCCTCCTTCCCTTCTGCCTCCCGTGCCAAACACCTCCTCAGCGATACGCCCCTCAAGCCCTGCTACACGCGCGGTGCGTGCGCATAACAATCTTACAGAAGGCGTGCGCACCCGCTCTAGTTATCAGCCGTCCCTAAGCACTGGCTCTGCCCCCCGTCGGTTGCAGGCAATCACCTTGGATTACCTCCCTGTCTCCTCCCCTGCTCTCACAGACCTATCCCTGCACTCACCCACTCAAACCTCTGCTCCACCCCTCACCCCTATTGGTCCTTCTTCCCATATAACCCCACTCTGTTCTCTCAGTCCTTGCTCTGCATAGCTTTCCAGTAGCTCCTGTGTGTGCAGTGTCTATGCCTAGCTTCCTTGTCTGTTTCAGCTCTGGTTCCTGTCCCTGCCCCTGTTTGGATTCCTTTGGTTTGAACTTGAACTCTGCCTTCTCCTGCCCTTGAACCATGGCTTTCGGACATCACTATGCTGCTCTCTCCAACCCCTGAACTCTGTCTCTTGGACATTACCCTCCGACCTCTGGCACCTCGGACTCAGCAAGTATAACATTAACCCTTACTCACCAGGCCCGGCAACGCAAATTACCCACTCCGTGCACGCCCTCACTGCTGTGGACTCAGTACTGGGGACTGGCCAGGTCTGCGGGTATACAGGTGTTACATTATGCAGAGCCCAACAAATGCAGACCCCCCTGAGGTGGGCCAAGGTGTTTCCATGGAACATTGGCAATTCCTAAGCGATCAACTTACCAATGTTACACAGCAACTTTCTAATTTATCTCTCCGGGAATCTCCAGTGGCACCGTCACCCCCGGCCCCAGTGTCTATAAGCAATCTGGGACCACGTATTCCATCTCCCAACCGGTATGACGGGGACCCCCTCGCTTGCCGAGGATTCTTGAATCAGTGCGAAGTCCAATTCGAGATGTCCCCGTCCCACTTCCCTACTGGTCGTACCAAGGTGGTCTACATCTATGCCCTACTCACTGGCGACGATCTCGCATGGGCTTCTCCTCTCTGGGAACACAGACCAGACATAACCCAAGATTACCCAAAATTCCGGCGTGAGTTCCAACAGGTTTTTGACACACCAGCGCGTAGGGAGACTGATGCTTTTTCCTTGTTCCATCTCTCTCAGGCTCGTAGGTCAGCTGCAAGATACGCGGTGGAGTTACGCAGCATCGCTGCCGAAACCCAGTGGAACAATGAAGCTCTCGCTGCGGCATACTGGCACGGGTTGTCCAAATCTCTCAAAGATGACCTTGCAGCTCACACTCGGCCTTCATCCCTTGAGGAACTCATTGCCCTCAGTATCCTGATGGATCAGCGCACTCAAGAATGACGCCACGAGCGTCACCGTTCTCGTTCTCTCTCGTCTCTGCCTGTTTCTCCTAGGTCTCCTGCCTTGGACTTCCCTGCGTTGGACGCCCCTGAACCAATGCAAATCGGTAGCCAACAGCTTCGGGCTGCTGAGAAATCACAACGCAGTGAAGAAGGTCTCTGCTATTATTGCGGTTCCCCAGAACACCGCCTTCGTCACTACCGCTTGAAACCGGGAAACGGGAACGCCCAGTAACGGTAGAGGGGCTTTTACTGAGTACTATTTCTACTTGTCCCTCTCTCTCTAAGGAACTACAGAAGAAGATACTACTCCCTATAACTCTTGTGGGTCCTGATCTTCAAATAGAAGTTGAAGCGTTCATCGACTCCGGGTCTGGTGGTAACTTTCTTGATCACTCCTTTGCTTGCAACAACCAAATCCCGTTAGTCAAGAAAAAGTCGCCCATCGGCCTGGAGGCTATCAACGGTCGACCGCTCCAACCAGCCTTCATCATTTGGGAGTCTATTCCACTTACCCTGACCACCGCGGATAGTCAAACCGAGGTAATGGTCTTCGATGTTTTCCACTCCCCTACTGTCCAGTTTATTCTGGGATTGCCGTGGCTCCAGCTTCACAACCCGCGTATTGATTGGACCAATGTTTTGCCAATCCAATGGGCTGCTACCTCAGAGAAGACGGTAACTCCTTCTGTTGCCGTGCTCGCTGGCCTTGACACCACCTCATCTTCCCACTCTGCTTTGCCGAAGGTATACCATGAGTAATTAGATGTCTTCAATAAGACACAGGCTGAGGTGTTACCCCCCCCCCCCCCATCGCTTTTATGGCTGTCCCATTGATTTAATTCCTGGAACCATACTCCCCAAGTCTAAAGTCATACTCCTTATCTGTGCCAGAGACGGAAGCGATGACGTCATACATCCAGGAGAATCTTAAGAAAGGGTTCATCCGGAATTCCACCTCCCCCGCCGGGGCAGGCTTCTTGTTCGTGAAGAAGAAGGATGGCTCTTTAAGACCCTGTATTGACTTTCGAGGACTTAACAAGATTACGGTAAAAAAACGTTACCCCCTTCCTTTAATTTCAGAACTCTTTGACCGTCTACAAGGAGCCTCTATATTCTCCAGACTCTATTTAAGAGGAGCCTACAATCTTATTCGAATAAGAGACGGGGACCAATGGAAAACTGCGTTTAACACGCGTTCGGGACTGTAACAGGGGACTTATCCCTGTTCAGTAATGTGCCTTTAATCTAGCAGTGTGGTAGTTAATTACTAAACACCACCTGCCTGATTAGATTGTTTACAAAAACCTGTTTGTTCAGACAGGAAGTGACTCTCTTTAGCTCTGACTGAGAGCGGACCTTTCGAGAGACAGAGCAGAGGTTCTTGAGTCCCAGGATAGACTGACCAAAAGAAACCCAGATCTCTGAAGCTGACCAGTCTTGAGCTCTGCCAGCCACACAGCAGAGCTGATTGCAAAACACCAAATAAGACTTCTAAACCTGGATGCTGATATTTTTCTGTGCACGCATGGGTGCGGTTCCAGGAGAGCAGAGAAGCTTACTCTACAGCAACTAAACAGATAAGACTTTCCTTATTAAGAAACTGCGTATATCTGCTTATTTTCATGTTATGTGTTTGGGCTGGGAGAAGCTTAACTAATGGAGATGTGAACTAATTGCAAGGATTTCACTAGAAATACTCCCAAGTGAATGGAAGCTTTGTTCCCCCCCCTGTGTTTGGATAATTTCCTGATGAAAAGGAAAAGGCACAATAAAGCCTATTATAATTTCACATTATAAACGTCTCCAAATTGTGTACCTCTGTGAACGTCCGTCTACATTTGGTGTCTGAAGTGGGATAAGTGGCGTCCTTGTAGTTAAAAAGGACCGGAGATTTTTATGTGAAATTTTTTTTTAATGCTTTTTGCCTACAAACAGTTTGAGAAAAAAAAAAAACCTCATGCAGCAGAGATAGGAATTAAAGGGATACACACCACTGAAACTTACAAAAACCCAGAAGAGACTGCTGAAGTAGCTAAACCTTATTTTGCCTATCACAAAGTGTAATATGGTCATTGAAATAGGGGTCTTTGCCTTTCAGCCATAGTTAGGGTTCAAGAAGTGAGTCAGCCCTTGGAAAGGGATAGGTGTTTGTTGTTTTCAAAAGTTTCGCTGAAGCAGTGAATACATTTGGTGACCCACGAGTGGTACTGATTTTGCAGATAAAGGTTGCCACACCGCATAGGAATTCCAGCTGTGAATGGAGTATATGCAGAAAAGTGTGAAAATTGATACAAGACTGTGCTGAAGCAGGGGAATTTTTAGCAAACCAATGCGGAGTGTAAAATTGCCCTATATCGGGAAAAAGTGATTTCTGAACTGTGTAAAAGGTTTTTTCAAAACCAATTGCTGAATGTTGAGTCACCCTGCCGGAATGAAAGAAATAGTCCACTGCAAAGAATGTTTTTTTTCTGCACGTAAAAAAGTCTGCCTATATATATCTTGGGAGCAAAAACAGACACCCAAAGTGTGAAGTGTGAATGCCATAATACCCAAAGATGAGACTGAAAATTACTGAACTCAGGCAGAAAACCAAATTCTGTTGCTGAAGCGGGGAGATTGCACCTAGCAAGAAAATGGTGTAAAGCAAATAGACTTTTTTACCTAGCAACTGCACATCTTGTATACCTGATAAAAGAAAATGCATGCACAGTACTGCTGATATTGAAAAAAAAAGAAAAAATGATCTAAGAAAGAAAAGTCTACAGAGATGCCTGTGAGAGCTACGACCTCTACAAGCAAAATATGCCCATCTGTAGGACTACCACAATTGGGGGTTCTAGCAAATACAGTGGCAACAGCTGCAATAGCGCCTCCTGAGGTCAGGAAGAAAATTACACCTGATAGCCTAAAAATGGAGGACAAGATGCAGCGTTCCTGTAATGAACCCTACCCCACGGAAGAGTGGCCCTTCCAATCCAATAAAGAGGAAGACATCTCTTACGGGGAACCCAAACCGAGTCACACCCACAAAACACCCCAAGAATGGTGGGGGTGCCTGAACTCGGCACGAACAGAAAAGACCGCTCCCTTTGATGACGAATATGATCAACAGGAGACAGAGCGGGAGCAGCAGATCACCCAATATTTCTGTCAGCTAAAGCAACTGCAAGAAAAGCCTGGCGTATATAATGAAGCTGCTAAAATTTCAAATGAAGATGGAGACCCCAATATCCCTGCAGGGACGGTGTCATCCAAATCAAAAAGGCGAAAAAAAAAAAAAAAAAGCAGTTCTTCACTTACCGTGGAAGGGATAGACACGTCCGAAGATCCTGTGGAGGAAAAGGGGGACCGAGTTGCCCTGCAGCCTAGAGAAAATGGAGAATTCGTCCCACGGTTAACCGAATATCCAGAGGGCCCAAGGCAGAAGTCGTGTACCCAAAGAAGTGTCTGTCCGGTGCCAACAGTGAGGAACCCTCAACTAGTCATCCCAGGGAAGTGGAGCCGGAACCAGTGAGTGACGATCCCTTGACCAGCCCTGAAGACGCCCTGAAAATTGCCAGGCATGACTGTGATCTGCTCTGTGAAGAATTAGGAAGAGAGAGAAAAAATAATGCTGAGCTACAGAAGACTGTGCTCGCAATTTATTCTGCGGCCAAGACCGAATTGGAGGATCTCAAGACTGAGCTAGATACTGCAAAGGCTACTATCTCCGTCATGGATGAAAAGCAGAGCCAATCTGATAAAATGGTGGCTACGCTAAAGCGGAAGTAAGAGGAGGCACTGAAGCAGATGACAGTCTTCCAGCAAGAGGTTCACACTCTTCGTATAGAGCTTGATGCCTCACATCATGAGACCAACAGCTGCCGCACAGACCTGGAAGTTTCCAGAAAGGAACTACACAGTCTCACTGAGGAGCTGGACATTGCTAAAGAAACTATTGGTAATCTTGGTACAGTTCTCAAAGTCTCTCAGAAGGAGCTTCAGACCCTCAACGTAGAGAAGGAAGTCTCACGCCAGGAGATTGTCATTCTCAAAGCAGATGTGCGTAAATGGAAGGAGGACTGCAAAGAAGCCCTGAAGAATACAGAGACTGAAAAAGGAGAAAGTTCAAGATTAAAAAGAGAAAACTTAAAACTGAAAGAAGAAAATTTTCAGTTAACAGAAGAAGTCAAGGAAAAGTTTGACGCAGAGCACCGACTGCGTACACACATACAGTATGCTGAGGAGAAGCAGCAAACTCTACAGGAAGAAAAACTGCAGGCTGCTTATGTACGTCCCCACAGAGCAGTATGAGGAGCTAAAGGCCACGCTGCATGTCTTCAGAGCATCGTTGGAAGCGGAGCTTTGATACCAGGTGACTCTGTATGAGAGGGAGCGTGAGAAGGCTCAGAAACTGGAGCAAGAGCTGGAGAGACAGAGAGACTGTTCCATTCCCTTGAGTCAGTACACCAAGGAGAAAACAGACGCAGCGGCAACCTTGACGACAAAAATTACAGAGCTCCAGAATATGAAGGAGACTCTGATACAGATTCCTCCAATACGGAAAAAGGTATTGGCTCTGCCCAAGCACCAGTATCCCACAGTAACTAATGCCCATAAGGACAAGGGTACAGTGAGAGTTGGGGACTCCACGCAACTTCAAAACAAAAGTACGTAGTTTGAGCCACCAAAGAAAGCACTAGCCAAACCTACAGCTGCCCAACAGGCAACAAACAGAGGTAGGAGTGCAGAATCAAAGCCAGAAGAATCCTTAGCTGAAGAAGCTGAACTGGCGACTCCGTGGTGTGGAGAAGCTGCAGAAAGACCACTTCAAGAGCAGAAAACGCTAAGGGCTAGTCCTAACTGCTCTACAACTGTTGCCATACACTTTGTCTACAAAAAGAGGAGTGCCCGACGCAACAGAAATCTCAAGACCGCGCACGCGATAAAAAGACTTTACGTGGAAAAAGTCCTCCTCGAACGACTGAGGAGTGCTGATCTCAAGCATCTTCGGGAGGAGACAAAAATAAACTGGAGAAAGGGCTCCAATCCCAGCGGGACAGAGGGTTCTCTTCCTCCATCCACTCTCATTCAAGTCACAGAGATATCTAGAATGAGAGTGGAAGGATGGGCTTTGGCCGTGGTAAGCCCGAGCTTCCCACAAACAGGGGAGGTATGTAACAGGGGACTTATCCCTGTTCAGTAATGTGCCTTTAATCTAGCAGTGTGGTAGTTAATTACTAAACACCACCTGCCTGATTAGATTGTTCACAAAAACCTGTCTGTTCAGACAGGAAGTGACTCTCTTTAGCTTTGACTGAGAGCTGACCTTTGGAGAGACAGAGCAGAGGTTCTTGAGTCCCAGGAGAGACTGACCAAAAGAAACCCAGATCTCTGAAGCTGACCAGTCTTGAGCTCTGCCAGCCACACAGCAGAGCTGATTGCAAAACACCAAATAAGACTTCTAAACCTGGATGCTGATATTTTTCTGTGCACGCACGGGTGCGGTTCCAGGAGAGCAGAGAAGCTTACTCTACAGCAACTAAAAAGATAAGACTTTCCTTATTAAGAAACTGCGTATATCTGCTTATTTTCATGTTCTGTGTTTGGGCTGGGAGAAGCTTAACTAATGGAGATGTGAACTAATTGCAAGGATTTCACTAGAAATACTCCCAAGTGAATAGAAGCTTTGTTCCCCCCCCCCTGTGTTTGGATAATTTCCTGATGAAAAGGAAAAGGCACAATAAAGCCTATTATAATTTCACATTATAAACATCTCCAAATTGTGTACCTCTGTGAACGTCCGTCTAGAGGGACATTATGAGTATTTAGTCATTACGGTCTGCCTTTGCAATGCCCTTGCTGTTTTCCAAGAATTCATGAATGATATCTTCCGGACATTTTGGGAACGTTCGTCATCGTATATTCCCAAATTGGTTCTCTCTTGGCTTCGTGCTAATTGCCTCTGCGCAAAAATGGAGAAATGTATTTTCCATCAAACTTCCACAGCCTTCTTAGGCTATACAGTATAATCTCTGACAAAGGCTTCACCATGGATCCTGAGAAATTGAAATCTGTACTTGACTGGCCGATGCCGAATTCCCTCAAGGCCGTGCAACGCTTCCTTGGCTTTGCTAATTACTATCGGAAATTCATCCATAACTTCTCCACTATTGCTCTACCTATCACTGCCCTGACCAAGAAAGGTGCTGATCCGACTGTTTGGTCCCCTGAAGCCATTGAAGCCTTCGAATTCCTCAAAAAAGCTTTTGTGGCTGCCCCCATCCTTCGGCATCCGGATACTTCTCTTCCTTTAACTTTAGAAGTAGACGCCTCTGATGTGGGAGCCGGTGCAGTGCTTTCTCAGAGATCCACCCCACAGGAAAAACTCTATCCTTGTGGATTCATTTCCAGGAAGTTCTCTTCGGCCGCGAGAAATTATGATGTCGGGAACCGTGAGCTTCTGGCCATCAAATTGGTCCCCCAAGAATGGAGACATCTCCTCGAGGGTACCAAGGAGCCTGTAGCCATCCTCACCGATCACAAAAACTTATTGTACATTGAGGGGGCTCGTCGTTTGGGATCCTGTCAAGCTCGTTGGGCTTTGTTCTTCTCTCGGTTCAATTACACAATTTCTTATATTCCTGGCACCAAAAATATCAAGGCAGACGCTCGGTCTCGCCAGTTCTCTATGGAGAACGAATCTAACGAATCCTCGGAGACGATTCTTCCCGCTAAATGTATTATTTCCGCCAATAACTTTGATATCTTGGACGAAATTAATTAAGCCCAGGCTCATATTCCTAGGAGATTTAACGTGTCAGAAGGACGGTTGTACACGGCCTGCGTTTTCGCCATAAAATACTTCTGTGGGGCATTCTTCTAGATCTGCTGGTCATCCAGGCTTCAAGAGGACAGTAGATCTTATCAAACGGACCTTTTGGTGGCCTAAAATGAACAAGGACATTTTCGATTTCACCAGAGCTTGTCCGGTCTGTGCCTAGAGCAAATCCGCCCGACACAAACTTTCTGGTCTCCTCATGCCTCTTCCTATTCTGGAACAACCTTGGAAACATATCTCCATGGACTTTATTGTGAACTTCCCAATTCTAAAGGGATGAATACGATCCTTGTGGTAGTAGATAGGTTTGCCAAACATACACACTTTATACCCCTCAAGGGTCTTCCTAATTTAGCTACTTTGGCCGACCTTTTTCTAAGGAAATTTTCAGATTACACGGTGTACCTATTTTGATTGTTTCAGACAGAGGTACTCAATTCATTTCTAAGTTATGGCGAGCTTTTTCTCAGAGACTTGGTATTTCCCTTCTATTTTCCTCGGATTATCACCCACAAACCAACGGTCAGACGGAGAGAATGAATCAGACTCTGGAACAGTATCTCAGATGCTTCGGGTCTGAATCTCAAGACAATTGGGTGGATCTATTACCCTGGGCTGAGTTTGCTATTAACTCATTAAAAAACGAGTCCAAAAAGGCTGATGTAGTGTTTCTTCAGGAGTCGCACTTTAGCAGCAAAAGTGCCCCCAAATATTGGGATAAGAGCTTCAAAAGGTTTTATCTTTCCTCGGCAAGGACTGAAAAGAAAAGAGGAGTGGCGATCCTGCTGCACAACAATATCCCCTTTATAGAGGAGGTGGTTAAGAGAGATAAAGATGGTAGGTTTCTACTTATAGTAGGCACAATCCAAGCTCAGCCTATAACATTAGCTACGATTTATGCTCCGTGCGAGCAGGACCCCTCCTTCATTAAGAAGTTCTTCGATACATTGAGATCAGTTGCTAAAGGAGATATAATTGCGGCGGGAGATCTCAATGTGGCGATCAACCCAGGGATGGACAGGTCAGGCCCCCACAAGCCTAACAAGAGAAAATACATAGAGGCCTTACAGAAGGTACTTCGGGAGAGTCATCTAGTAGACATTTGGAGGGAGATGCACCCGCTAGAAAGGGACTACACATTCTTCTCTCACCCCCATTCCTCTTATAGCAGAATCGATTACTTCTTTGTCTCTAGCAGACTGGTCCCGCAGATCCCCCATACAGGGATCCATGATATTTCATGGTCGGATCATGAACCCATAGAGCTACGGTGCACTCAAAAATTCCTAGACAGGCCAGGAGCAAATTGGAAACTGAATTAGACTTTACTGAAGGTGCCAGGGACAGAACAGATAATTGGCGAGGAAATAGATCAATTCTTCCAAATTAATACTGGCAGTGTACAGTCCCATTTAGTTTTGTGGGAAGCGCACAAAGCAACCCTGAGAGGGACCCTAATTAAATTAGCATCTAAACGGAAAAGGGAGAGAAACGCGAAAATCACATCCCTCCAAACAAAGCTGAGAGACCTACTACTCAAGCCTAAGCGGGATCAGGGTCTGGCTATACTTAAAGAAATCCAAGATACTAGAATCGAGCTTAACTTAGTCTTGGCCTCCCAGGCAGAGAACACGCTGAGTTGGTCCAAGAGGCTATTCTATGATAAGTCAAACAAACCAGATACCTTACTGGCTAACAAATTGAGGAATAGACACCCAAATTATAGTATTCGGGAGATACGGCTAAAATTGGGAGCCAAAACAGCTAACTCAAAATTATAGTGGAGGAATTCAGGAGCTTTTATGAGGATCTTTATAATGGGGAAAAAGTGGCACATAATGGTAAAACCAAAAGAGTCATGAAGGACTTCCTGAAGGGCTCACACCTACCAAGATTGAGTGGTCGGAAAGGGAAGCTTTAGGGGCAGACTTTACTATAGAGGAACTTACCCAGGTTATTCAGAACCTCAAACCCTCGAAAGCACCTGGACCTGACGGGTTCTCCAACCTTTATTATAAAAAGTACATTGAGATTCTGGGGCCTCACCTCCTCAGAATGTTCAATGCAGTGCTAGAGGGGGCGGCGTTCCCGGAACAGATGCTCCAAGCATCTATCTCAGTAATATATAAGCCTGGGAAAGACCCATTAGATTGTTCGAGCTTCAGGCCCATTTCGCTTATTAACACCGATATCAAAATTTACGCTAAATTGCTGGCCAATAGATTAAGTCACATCCTGCCCAGACTCATACATCCAGATCAAGTCGGGTTCATAAAGGGTCGGCAAGCTGCAGATAACACCCGACAGATTATTGATCTGATAGATATAGCCAATGCACGTAAGATCCCAGTTATGATGTTGAGTCTGGATGCTGAAAAAGCCTTTGACAGGATTGACTGGCCGTACTTGAGGGCCACGCTTGGAGAGTTTGGGCTGGGGGCTCGGGTGATCAATGCTATCCTGTCATTGTACCAAGGTCCGGCAGCAAAAGTAGTCCACCAGGGATTCCCGTCGGACCTCTTCAAAATCAGAAGTGGCACAAGACAGGGGTGACCTTTATCCCCCTTACACTTCGCAATGTGCATAGAACCCCTAGCGGCCCAAATCAGACATAATCCCGACATACGAGGAGTTGAAGCAGGCTCACAGACGCACATTTCGCGGATGACGTCTTGCTAACAATCTCAAGGCCGCTTACATCCCTACCGAACCTATTCAACTTGCTAGGAAAATTTCTCGACATATCAGGCTTTAAGATCAACCAATATAAGTCTGAAGCCCTGAATATAAGCCTCCCGAAAGAGACAAAAAAATTGATACAGATCAATTTCAACTTTAATTGGCCAAAACAAGGGGTGAAGTACCTGGGGGTAGTCATCCCCAAAGAGTACAAAAGTATTTATCAAGCAAATTTCCCCAGACTGATCCGAGATCTAAAGGAAGAGCTCAGAAAATGGGCGTCGTTTAAAATATCCTGGATCGGTCGGATTCATAGCATCAAGATGAATCTCCTCCCACGCATTCTGTATCTGTTTCAGACGCTACCGGTGCCACTTAGACTGACAGACATACTCTCACTTCAGTCTGCTATTTCTAAATTCATTTGGGAGGGGAAAAAGCCGAGAGTAAAGGGTATGATTCTTAAAAAAACAACATTGGAGGGGGGCCTGGCGGTACCTTGTTTGATATCTTATTACAAAGCGGCACAATTAAGCCAAATTTCCCAATGGCACACAAACCCGGATTCGAAAAGATGGGTAGCATTAGAAAGTGAAGCTTGCTCCCCAATAGAGTTGAAAAGCATGATCTGGTTACCCAAAACAGCCTTGAAGCTGATGAAACAGCCGCTGGCATCTGTGGCGAACTCACTAGCTATTTGGGAGGCCAACAAATTTTGGTGCACTTTGACAACGAGAGGATCTCTGATGACCCCGCTATGGGGCAACCCAGACTTTAGCGAGCCCCACACCTCACCCCCCCTACCCCCCCCCGCCCTTCCCTCCCCTCATTTTCCTATGTTCCCCTATTCCCCAATACATGGTTTGGACGTATGTTAAAGTACAACAAAGTGATTATGTACAATGCGTACGGATACATCAGTTGTATATGGATTCTGATGATGGAAAAAATCAATAAAACCAAAGTTATAAAAAAAAAAAAAAACGAGTCCATGCAAGAGTCGCCTTTTTCATTAACTATGGAGATTCCATCTGTGGCAGGACGGCCTGTAGCCGAGGTCAGGGAACAGTCCACACGGGTAGTTTCAGGATAATGAAAACGTTCAGTGGCTTTATTTCTCCACAACATAACATAACATGTGGGTACACTGTCCCTTCAAACCAAAACAAAACCTGCTCCACATTGGGAGACCTGACTAACACACCAGGCCTATCTAGCAGGCTGGCTGGCTAAACCATTACCAGACCGTAAGTGTATTTTAGGCAGTCAGGAAAAACAAATGAACAATTCTTACTTTGGTTGTAGTAGTGACTTTGGTGTATCCGTCTAGCTAGCAGCAAACATAGCAGTGTGCTCTGGTCTAAGGCAGCCAGCTACTACCAGTAACAACATCTTTTTATACCTTGCTGGCTATCAGGAGTCAGCTTACATCCTTATTACCTAGCTTCCTCCTGAGTTAACCTTCTGAGTGCTGGATGAAGCACCCAGACATATGTTTCCCAGGCATAACTGATAGGGGTTGACTTAACCCTGTCACATACCTCCCCTGTTTGTGTGCGGCTAGGGTCCCACACGGCTGAAGCCCGACCCTCCACTCCTTCTCTTGACAAAAAACGGCATTTCCATGGTCCTTTCCAGGTCTATGCTGTATATAAAAAGAGAAGGGTTGGAGGGCCATATACCACCTGGTCAACCTTGAGTTTGTGTCCTTAATGGTGTTTAACCATTTCAAGGGCACATGGTCAGTGACCAGGGTGAAGTGTACTCCGGCGACATAATGTCTCAAGGCCTCAATTGCCCATTTTACAGCGAGGCACTCCTTCTCAATGACAGAATACCTCACTTCCCTTGGGAACAGCTTCCGGCTGATGAACAGTATGGGGTGTTCAACACCATCAAATTGCTGGGACAGCACTGCTCCCAGTCCTACCTCTGAGGCATCCATCTGGATGATGAAGGGCTCTTTAAAATCTGGGCTCCAAAGAGCGGGGCCCTCTGACAGGCACTTTTTTAGCATGTCAAAGGCGTCTTGGCACTCCCAAGACCATTTAACTTGGGTCGGGGCACTCTTTTTTGTCAGATCTGTTAGGGGTGCAGAAATTTCTGAAAAATTGGGGATAAACCACCTGTAATACCCTGCTAACCCCAAAAGGGAGCGGACCTGTGTCTTTAGTCTGTGGGGTGGGGACTTCCTTTATGGCGGCCACCTTGCTAGCTAGTGGCCTTACTATCCCTCCCCCAACGGCATAGCCCAAGTATTTTGTAGTGGATTTACCCAGGGCACATTTTTTTGGATTTGCAGTGAGCCCTGCTTCTCTTAAGGACCTTAGGACTGCCCTTAACCTTTTTATATGAGACTGCCAGTGTCTGCTATAGATGACAATGTCATCCAAGTAGGCCGCGGCATATGTCCTATGGGGTCATAGTACCTTGTCCATTAACCTTTGGAACGTGGCTGGAGCCCCATGTAACCCAAATGGCATAGTGACGAATTGGTATAAACCGAAAGGGGTGGCGAAGGCAGTTTTGCATTTGGATTCTTCCGCTAGAGGTATCTGCCAATATCCTTTCGTGAGATCTAGGGTGGAGATATACTCTGCTTTACCAAGAGAGTGAAGCAATTCATCCACCCTAGGCATTGGGTATGCATCGAATCTGGATACAGCATTTACCTTTCGTAGATCCACGCAAAACCTCACCTTCCCATCTGGTTTAGGGACCAACACTATAGGGCTACACCATTCGCTGTGGGAGTCCTCGATCACGCCCAATTCCAACATGTCTATTATCTCCCTCTCTACCAGGTCTTTTCGGCCCTCTGGCAATTTATAGGGATGGGACCGTACTTTTACGCCAGGTTCTGTCTCAATCCTATGGGACACTAAATCAGTCTGTCCTGGCAGCTCAGAAAAAACATCTGGGAACTGGTCCCATAATTCTAGTAGGTCTGACCTTTGTTCCGTTGTTAACTGCCCTCCCATGGGAACCTGATGGTCATTGTACGTACTACCCTTTGGAAGCTGTGGACCCAAATCCGTCTCTCCTTCCCGAGGGTGGATGAACAGCGATCTCATCGTTTTCCAGGGTTTCAGGAGGTTTACGTGGTAGATTTGTTTACCCTTCCTGGACCCTGGTTGAGAGATCTCATAGTTCACCTCCCCGGAGCGGCGGAGAACTTGGAAAGGACCCTGCCACTTTGCAAGGAGTTTACTCTCTGATGTCGGTAGTAGTAGCATCACTTGGTCCCCAGGTTGGAAGACCCTCAAGTGAGCATTTTGGTTGTACTGCCTCTCTTGACGTTCTTGAGCAGATTTGAGGTTTTCCTTAGCAAACCGACCTGTCATGTCTAGGCGGTTTCTAAGGTCTATGGCATACTGAAGAGTATTCTTGGAGGGGCAAGGCTCCTCCTCCCAGGATTCCTTCAGTAGGTCGAGAATACCCCGAGGTTGGCGTCCATATAGGAGCTCAAACGGGGAGAAGCCTGTGGATGATTGAGGAACTTCTCGTACCGCAAACAACAGGAAAGGGAGAAGTTCATCCCAAGCTCGCTTTTCAGTGTCCACAAACTTCCTAAGCATGGTTTTTAAAGTACGGTTAACCCTCTACCAATCCATCAGTCTGAGGATGGTAGACTGAGGTCCGGACGGATTTTACCTCCAATAACTTCAGGACATCCTGCATTAACTTTGCCATGAAATTTGTTCCCTGGTCAGTTAACATTACGTGGGGAAGTCCTACCCTAGAGAACAGTTCTAACAGCCTGTGAGCAACCTGTTTAGCAGTGGCTGATCTCAGAGGGAAGGCCTCAGGATATCTGGTGGCATAATCTACAACAACGAGTATAAATTTATGTCCCTTCGCAGAGGGTTCTAAAGGTCTGACCAGATCTACCCCAATTCTCTCGAATGGGATGGCTACCAAGGGCAGAGGGACCAAGGGAGCCGGCTTCTGTCCTTTTTGGCTAGTTAACTGGCATTCAGGACATGTCTCACATAGTTTCATGATGTCACCATGTATGCCTGGCCAGTAAAACCGGGACGAGATGCGGTCCGTGGTCTTATCTCTGCCCAAATGACCACCCCATCGGAGAGTATGGGCTAGGGTGAACACTGTTTTAATCAACAGCATCTGTCGAATGACCTCCCTTTTTTGTGTAACCTTATTCACACGATATAGGATGTCATTCATCAGTTCAAAATGTGGAAACACTCTTACACCTTGTTCATCCATTATCTTGTTGTTGATCTATACCACCTTCTCATATTGTCTAGCCAGAGCTGGGTCTTCCCTCTGCCTGTGACGGAAGTCAGGAAGATCCAGGTCTGGCAAAATTCCCGAATCTATCTGTTCCAACCCTGGTCATCTCCGGCCATGACCTGCAGTCCTTTGGGCTGACTAATGTTACCAAGAGTCCCAGCCTTTCTTAACCAGTCCTCTTTTTCCGCACGTCTCTGTTTACGTGTCTTTGGGACGTGGTGTCCACGGGGGAAAATCTCTGGGGAAAAAGGAAACAAATCTCCGGGCTTCTCCGGTACCAGAGAAGTAGGCTCCGTAGGAGTAGGGGCCAACAATGTTTCGAAGTAGGGACAGTCTCGGCCAAGTAGAACAGGAGCAGGTAGCCAGGGAGCAACTCCCACTAGTAGGCTAGCCTCGTGATCCTTGATACGCAGTAGAATGTTCGCCGTCGGGTATCTCTTTGTATCTCCATGGATACACTCGATATTCTAAGGAGAGTCATAGGATAGTCTGTTGCTTGGAATTAGGCCCTCTAGGATCAGGGTTTTTCCAGATCCCGAGTCCAGCATGGCTTTTACTATTTTCCCCTCCAGAGATGTTGGGACTAACCACGGATTGTGGTCCCCTCGGAGAGAAGCTGTGGCAGTGGTTCTGCCATATGAACAGTCCATCTCATCATCTCCTGAGTCCGCAAACTCGGTCGTCAGCGGAGGCTCTCGACGAGGTTTGGTGTTTGGACTTCTCCGCTGTTGGATGGGATCCTCCCTTCTGGTTGGTGGTGGTATCCTCTCCACCGGATGGTGATGGAAGTCCAGGTTCTCGGGGAATACTGTGGGTGGCGGCCTCCCTTGAGTGATCCAATGGCCTAGGACCCGGGACGGGCGTCTCTGCGGGAGTTTGTACCAGGAACCCTCCGAGATGGAAAAGGGTCTTCCGATCAGGTTGACTGGATCTCCAGAGCTGACGGGTTGTAGACCCCTCGATTGTCTGCTCTCCTGCCTCTGGTATCACCAGAAGCAACTGGTGTTTGCACAGACCGTTCCCAGCTATCCTGTTGGGTGTCGTCACCAAGGAAATTTTCCACCAAGCGGACCGCTGAATCCAGGGAAAATGCAGCGTGTCTTTTTACCGAGGAGCGGGAGGAGGGGGCAGTATCTGTATGAACTGCTCGAGCACAAACTGTTCAAAGATCTCTGCCTTGGTATGCTTCTCCGGTTGTATCCACCTGGTACATAAGTCTACTAAGCGGTGGGCGACGACCCGGGGTCTGTCTCTGTTTGTACATTTGACTGTCCGGAACCGCTGTCGGTAGGTCTCTGGAGTGAGGCCTAGGCGATCCAGAATAGCAGCCTTTAGTTGCTGATAGTCCATGGCCTCGTCTGCTGGAAGAGCCTGGTAGGCTGCCTGAGCTTCTCCTATGAGGAGTGGAGCCCGAGTCGTTACCCAGCGATCAACTGTCCAGCCATGGGCCGTGGCTACTCTTTCAAAAGTGAGGAGAAATGGTCGGTTGGCTTCATTTTAGGCAGCATCACCGGTGGGTTATTTGGAATCTCTGGTTTGCCTGGGGCTGGGCCTTCGACTAGCAGTTGGAGTAGCTTTTCCTCCCGCCGGGCCTGTTGCTCATCTTGCTGGACTTGTCGCTCAGCTTGCTGGGCCTGCCATTCTATTTGCTGGGTCTGTTGCTCAGCTTGTTTCTCTGCTAGTTGGAGCTATTGCTCAAGGAACTGAGAATTTTTTTCCCCCATTTTTTTTGTGTGGCCCTTCAGATACAGGGGCCATCCGAAATCCCACTTCTGACACCACCTGTGGCAGGACAGCCTGTAGCCGAGGTAAGGGAACAGTCCACACGTGTAGTTTCAGGATAATGAAAACGTTCAGTGGCTTTATTTCTCCACAACATAACATAACATGTGGGTACACTGTACCTTCAAACCAAAACAAAACCTGCTCCACATTGGGAGACCTGACTAACACACCAGGCCTATCTAGCAGGCTGGCTGGCTAAACCATTACCAGACCGTAAGTGTATTTTAGGCAGTCAGGAAAAACAAATGAACAATTCTTACTTTGGTTGTAGTAGTTACATAGTTACATAGTTACATAGTAGATGAGGTTGAAAAAAGACGTACGTCCATCAAGTTCAACCTATGCTAAATTTAGACAACAGATACTTTATTCTATATCTATACTTACTTATTGATCCAGAGGAAGGCAAACAAAAAACCCCATTAAGGGGAAAAATTAATTCCTTCCTGACTCCAAGAATTGGCAGTCGGATTAATCCCTGGATCAACATCCTTCCCATGTATACTTATTTGGTATATCCCTGTATACCTTTCCCATCTAAAAAGATGTCCAACCTATTTTTGAACAAATCTATTGTATCTGCCATCACAGTCTCCATGGGTAATGAATTCCACATTTTAACTGCCCGTACTGTAAAGAACCCTTTCCTTTGTTGCTGGTGAAATTTCCTTTCCTCCAACCTTAAGGGATGGCCCCGAGTCCTTTGTACTCCCCGTGGGATGAATAGTTCTTTTGAAAGCGCCTTGTATTGTCCCTGAATATATTTATATATAGTTTTCATATCCCCTCTTAGACGCCTCTTTTTTAATGTAAATACATCTAATTTAGCTAGCCTCTCCTCATAAGTTAGAATGTCCATCCCCTTTATTAATTTGGTGGCTCTTCTCTGCACTCTCTAGTTCCATAATGTCTTTTCTAAGGATTGGTGCCCAAAATTGTACTCCATATTCAAGGTGTGGTCTTACTAATGCTTTGTAAAGGGGCATAATTATGTTTACTTCCCTTCCATCCATTGCCCGTTTGATGCAAGATAAGATCTTGTTTGCCTTTGCAGCTACTGCATGACATTGGGCACTATTGCTAAGCCTGCTGTCTACAAGCACTCCTAAATCCTTCTCCATCAAGGATTCCCTCAATATATCTCCATTTAATTTGTAAGTCGCCTTTTTATTCTTGCATCCCAAATGCATAACCTTACATTTATCTGTATTAAACCTCATTTGCCATTTACCTGCCCACATTTCCAGTCTCTCCAAGTCCTTCTGAAGAGAAATTACATCCTGCTCTGATTCTATTATCTTACACAATTTAGTATCATCAGCAAAGATGGAGACTTTGCTCTCGATCCCAACCTCAAGGTCATTAATAAACAAGTTAAAAAGCAGGGATCCCAGTACCGATCCTTGAGGTATTCCACTCACGACTTTAGCCCAACCTGAAAAAGTTCCATTTATGACAACCCTCTGTTGTCTGTCCTTTAACCAGTTTTCAATCCAGGTGCATATATTATTACTGAGTCCAATTTTCTTTATTTTGTACTTTGGTGTATCCGTCTAGCTACACTGGCGACACACTTTATTCGAGCTTGGCTAGTCCCACGAATTCGGGTATACCCGGGTATATTGAGGTTTGTGACTGTTTTCTGCCCGAGTGCATTGAGGTATTTTCCAGGCAGGGATTGAAGCATTTTATTCCCGCTGGCTGCAATACTGCACAGTATATATATATATACTGCATTACAATTCATGAATTTATGCCATCTGGTAGACACGCAAAGCATTGCAGCCTATTAAATCCTAATCATTATCATTTAACAGATCAGCCACCCGTCAGCCAGGCATGAACCCAGGCTGGGAAGGCAAACGCAACGGGGCTTGTCAGAGGTGAGGAGCGGCGCATTCCAGGTATCTGCCAGGTACATACTGGGTATTTGCTCGAATAAAGTGTGTCGGTGCAGTAGCAGCAAACATAGCAGTGTGCTCTGGTCTAAGGCAGCCAGCTACTACCAGTAACAACATCCTTTTATACCTTGCTGGCTATCAGGTGTCAGCTTACATCCTGATTACCTAGCTTCCTCCTGAGTTAACCTTCTGAGTGCTGGATGAAGCACTCAGACATATGTTTCCCAGGCATAACTGATAGGGGTTGACTTCACCCTGTCACACCATCCCAGCAGTCTTCCCCTCTCCTCCCTCCCTTCTGGTGTTCCCGCAGCAGATTCTCACATTTCCAGTCTTCAAAACTCTTGGAAAAGGATCCTAAATACCTTGCAAGTTTCCGTTCAAAGACAAAAGATGCAAGCAGATCGGCGACGTCATGTGGGCCCAGTATTCAAATCCGGAGACAGAGTTTGGCTATCTTCTAAGAATATCAAGCTCAAGACACCTTCCTAGAAACTGGCCCGAGATTCTTGGGTCCTTTCAAGGTCCTCGAAAGGATCAACCCGGTCGCATACCGACTTGCACTTCCTCCTTCCATGAAGATTCCCTCGGTATTCCACGTGTCTCTACTTAAGCCTGTTATCCAAAATGTCCATTTTCCGGACCGCCCTCAGAGACCTAATCCTGCTGTCATTCAAGGACAACAAGAATTCGAAGTCCAGTCCATACTCGATTCTCATTGGTCCAGGGGCAGACTTCAGTTCCTTGTTCACTGGAAAGGATATGGCCTGGAGGAACGCTCCTGGATACCATCTCATCACATTCATGCCCCAACGCTCCTCAGACAGTTTCGTCGGAAGTTTCCTCATAAACCTTGGGAGGATCGTCCGGAGTCCGATCCTCAAGGGGGGGATACTGTAACGGATCGGGGAACTCACGCTTCCCAGCGTGTCCTCGTCACCCCAGATCCCACGGCGGCTAGCTGTCCCTCTTCCCTACGCCCCCACTCTTTCCCCTCCTCCTCTCTGAGCCGTTCCTCCGCGGTGTGGTCTGCACACCAAAGCACACGTTCGGGGCATGGGCGCGGCTCCCACACTGAGCACGCGCTCCCGATCGCTTGTCACTTACCGTGGGACACGCCCTTCGGCGTGCCTCCATCATCCCAGCCCTTACCGTACCTGGCTCCTCCGCTCCTCCTTCCCTTCTGCGTCCCGTGCCAAACACTTCCTCAGCGATACGCCGCTCACGCCCTGCTACACACGCGGAGCGCGCCCGCTCTAGTTATCAGCCGTCCCTAAGCACTGGCTCCGCCCCCCGTCGGTTGCAGGCTATCACCTTGGATTACCTCCCTGTCTCCTCCCCTGCTCTCACAGACCTATCCCTGCAATCACCCACTCAAACCTCTGCTCCACCCCTCACCTCTATTGGTCCTTCTTCCCACTGTTCTCTCAGTCCTTGCTCTGCATAGCTTTCCTGTAGCTCCTGAGTGTGCAGTGTCTATGCCTAGCTCCCTTGTCTGTTTCAGCTCTGGTTCCTGTCCCTGCTCGTTTGGATTCCTTTGGTTTGAACTTGAACTCCGCCTTGGACTTGACTAAGCTGCCTTCTCCTTCCCTTGAACCCTGGCTTTCGGACATCACTACGCTGCTCTCTCCAACCCTCCGACCTTTGGCACCCCGGACTCAGCAAGTATAACGTTAACCCTTACTCACCAGGCCCGGCAACGCAAATTACCACACTTCGGACACGCCCTTACTGCTGTCGGTGCGTGTTATATCCTTACCCAAATCAGTACTGGGGACTGGCCAGGTCTGCGGGCATACAGGCGTTACACCCACCCACTCACTCACTCTTCCAGCCACTCACTCTCCCACCCGCTCATGCACTCTCTCTCCCATGCACGCACTCTCTCTCCCACGGACGCACTCTCTCTCCCACGCACGCACTCTCCCTCCCACACACGCAAACACTCTCCCTCCCACGCACTCTCCCACGCACGCACTCTCCCTCCCACGCACTCTCCCACGCACGCACTCTCCCTCCCACGCACTCTCCCTCCCACGCACACACTCTCCCTCCCACGCATGCACTCTCCCTCCCACGCACGCACTCTCCCTCCCACGCACGCACGCACTCTCCCTCCCACGCACGCATTCTCCCTCCCACGCACGCATTCTCCCTCCCACGCACGCACTCTCGCTCCCATGCACGCACTCTCCCACCCACGCACGCACTCTCCCACCCACGCACGCAATCTCCCACCCACCCAGTCGCTCACTCAGTCACTTAGTCAAGTGTTGCTCACTCAGTCACCCACCCAGTTGCTCACTCAGTCACCCACCACCCAGTCAGTCAAGTCATCCACCCAGTCACTCTCTCACCCACCCAGTCACTCTCACCCACTCACTCACTCTCGCACCCACTCACCCACTCACCCAGACAGGCAGTCATCTGTCTTTTGTTGAAAATATAAAAATAAACAGATTGCATTGTAATGTTTTTTTCTGTATCACAATAAGAAAACAGTTAAGTAAAAGTTGCGCACTAAAAAATATTTTTTTATGGTAGGTGCGCTATGGTTTCGGGGGGGGTCGCTTTGGGTTCGGGGGGGGGCGCTATGGGTTTGGGGGGGGCACTATGGGTTTGGGGGGGGGTCTGCTCCTTTCATTTGTCCCGGGCCCCATGATTTCTGTTGGCGGCCTTGCCACTCCTTTCCTATTACTGCTCCCGCTGCCGTGGTATGTCCCTGTCGCCGGTCCCACCCGGTCCCCGTTGTTGGGGGGCTTCCCCATCCACTCGGACGGGCCATCGCTGCCCCGCAGGCAGCCTTCACTCAGGCGGCTGCCATTAGTCTTTATAGAGATTTCTAGATCGCCAAAACCACTGAAGATGTACCTTTATTCATCACCACTTTCTCCAGGCAGGCAGAACACATTAGAGCAATCCTGACAAAACACTGGGATGTATTAAAAATAGACAAAGATCTAGAAAACTACATACAAGATCGACCAAGGATGGTTTTTAGAAAAGCCAAAACCATTGGTAATACTGTAAAGTTTCCCCCAGTTTGTTTGAGCCTGAAAGTAAGACTAGAAAATCTAAGATGAAAGGCTTCTTCAATTGTGGCCACTGCAAAATGTGCAAGTATGCTTTTCCTGTGAAACATGTTAAAAATATACATACAAAGAAAAACTTTAATCTGTCATCTTTCATGACGTGCAACACCAAATTTGTAGTCTACATACTTAGATGCAAATGTGGCAGCTCGTATGTGGGCAGGACGATTCGTCCACTCAAAGAGAGGATCACAGAACATGTGAGAACAATTCTTAATAAGGATGAAAAATATCCAGTGGCACGTCACTTTTTAACATGTCAGTCTGGTTCCATACATAACTTTAGCTTTAGTGCTATTGAACATATATACCCTCATGCAAGAGGAGGAGATAGGGAATCTCTCTTGAACCAAAGAGAGATGTACTGGATTTATGCCCTTGGGACCATGGCACCCAGGGGCATGAATCTAGACTGGGAACTCAAACATTTCCTGGTATAATTAACTAAGTTCTCTCCAGTATTCCTATCCACCTCCTCTACACCTCTTGGATATGTATGAAATTGAGCATATAAGTTCTTGTGATGTATTGTATATACAGGAATGACCATCTATTGAATTATTAACATTCTCTTAATAGGTTCATTTATATATACGAGTCCATACAATATGCTTTGTATACAGTTTATATGGATTATCGGTCCAGATAGAACACGTCCTGTTACAAATATTTATCAACATATTGCAGGAGATATTTGAGTGGTTCAATCAGTCAGCGATTGTGAATATATGGACCTCACTCTATCTTAATAGATTCACTAAATATGTGTGTCCATAATTGCCACTGTACACAATCTCGATACAATTGATGTTATAAACATGCAATGACTATATACATTTGCTAGATTGCTCTGTCCATTTATCTGTTTACAGATTGCATCATGTCTTCCAAATTCAATACTTGTTGCCATTACCCTGTTTGAATAAACAGTTTTGCCACTGTTAGGACCAATATGTCAGGCCAGAGTCTGCAGTCATGTTAAGCTTCCATTTTGTATGGTCATAACTAGTTAAGATTCTGTAGTCAGCCTTTTTGCTGAAATATAATTCATAAATGCACTCAGTTTCTCTGCTAAATTGCATTTCATTCTCCCTGGCCAGGATATTACTAGATACTTTTGTGAGGTCAATTTCCTGGTGTTTTAGTAGAATATAATAGAATGGTTCTCTGCAAGAAGCAAGGTAGTGAAATAAAGTTGCTAAGACTCAAGGTCTCTTTTGATAACAGACAATGAATAAGCTATGTATTCAGAACATTGCTTGTATTGAAAAGGGACACGTCTCAAAAGTCACGCCACTAATATGTCCTGCCCCTAAATCACGCCTCTAATTAAAGCTACGCCCAAGACACACCTAGTATACGCCTATGTCACGCCTATGATACGCCTATGTTACGCCTCTAACTAATATCTTTTTTCTTTCTGTATAAAAATCATTACCCTATGAGTAATAAATGGAGACAAAGGATTTGAAACCTGGCGTGCGTTACGTTTCATTTTGTTCGTCTCCCAGGCCTGAAAAGTTCACCGAAGACCGGAGATAACAGTTGCAGGGCGTGAAAAACTTCTCCGGGGGAGTCTGCTGCAAACGGGTGCAGATGGTGTAGTATCCAGTCACAAGGCTTCAGTGTACCTGGCAGAGGAAAGGTTCCTCTCGGTTCTGGAGCGTGGGTGAAGGAATAACGGATTTTCCTTTCAGTTTTGGCGTCTAGAAGTGGGAAGTTCACAGAGGTTGTGAGTATATATGTAAATTTTTATATATGATGCTTCACCCCCTCTGGGAATTTAATAGACCTAAATTGTGACTGAAGAATTGGGATAGGCCCTTTTAAACATAATTTTTGGTAAGAGTCCAGTAAATTCTGTGCACGACTGGACTGTTATCTCTGATCTAGCTGAACGACCATTGTATATTGTGTAAGTATAAATATTGCAATTATTTGTCATAATTAAGCTGTTTTTCTTTAAGCTACTAATGGGTGCTTGCATGAGTAAGAATGACTCTGGACGGAAGCCTAGGAATGTACAATTTTAAATGCGAGTGTAAATCTGGTCTGATTCCTGAGGAATTTGTTGCTCAGACAGCTAGTCATTACCCGTTTTGTCGAATATGCAGAAGGTTGTTCTAGGCAGAATAATGGTGTCTGTTTTAATTGTGGTGGTTTTGGTCATTGGCAGAGAGTGTGCCACTATCAGTCAGAAGCAGGGAAGTGCTGCTTTGCCCGTGGGGGCTCAGAGTGAAAGTCTCTGTAAAAAAAAAAAAAAAAAAAACACCGCTACCTTATGTAAAGCTTGTTTGTAACCCTGATGAATTTTTTCCTGAATGATTTCTTGTGTGAAAGATACTCTATGGTTATGCTGATTATCATCTGTACAAAAAATATGAATATTAGTTGCTCATGATGAAATCTAAATTTTAAAAGGTTTTAAAAAGGTGTACACCGAATATAGAGAGAAATACCTCACAACAAAAGGGGAGTATATTCAGCTCGGTCCCTGGTTATAGTTTGAAAGGTTTATTCGTCCTGGCCAGGCGGATACTTTTTAAACCGGACACATTTCTTTTCGTTTGCGGTATTTCTATCTTAATAAAAGGAGGGGCACAGCCTCTCCCTTACAGTTTAAAGAATGTGAAGCATTCACATTAAAATTAACTAGCTGTGCTTAAGCAGTTTATTCATGAGTAAAAAGGTAATGTAGAACTGTCTTCTTTTCCGCAAAGCAGTAAGATAACACATTTCAATTTCATTTCTACAGGATTAAGATGTTTTTGTTTAAAATGCTGGTAAGAGCTCATAAGCACTGTTTGAATTAATATATTGCATTATATATGTATATAACGCCATTAATGTACATAGCGCTTCAAAAGGAGGGTGTCCATGGTGTGAGCGGAGTGTGATAATATCTGCCTTTAGCAGCATGGAGGTCAGTTATTTTAGCGAGAATTTTCTCCGTTAAATAAGCAGTGTAGAAGCCATACAAGACAGGTAGGGTCAAGCTTGCTGTTTATTTAGTCATGGTATAACTGTTGCATGTTTGAAGATATTTTGTTTAGCTTAAAAGAGGGCATAGTTAAAACGGGATAGCAATTGTATTGATGGAAGTTTGCAGGAATATGAGATTTCTTTCAGAAGGCATTCAGGGGAATGAGTGAAAGAATGTTGCATGCTCTTGTTGGCATAGACTTGGTGTTTATAAGTAATTTAAAATATTCCCGTTATTTAATCTTTGAAAGACCATACAAAATGCAGTTTTAGGACAGCGTGGAAAGCTTCATATTTAACATTAAACTAACGTTAGAATCCCCTGCGTGAGGATTAATCCAGCAGTTAATATGAGTTAGACAGCGAAACCCGTTATCTGTACTGTGAAATTTCTGGCTGTTTTCCCAGAAAAAAAAAAAAAAAAAAGGCGCTTTGAAAATAATTTTTTTCTTTTTAAAGTCAGAGTGTCTTTTAAAGTTAATACTGGCCGTGTGCTCAGCACTTTGCAAAGAGTTCAACATTATTTGTCTATTTTAAAAGGAAATCTTTTGCTCAGGATTTTTCTTATATTATAAATGCCACAGTTGTTAAAAGACCTACTGCAGGCTTTTTCTTTTAACACAAGCAGTAAATATTTTGTAGTCACAACACATACAAATCTATTTACCAGTTTAATATTGCTATAGATCAAAGCAACCTGTTTTCATAATTTTTTTTGTATTTTTGTTCACATATATAGATAATATATGAACAAAAGAGGGGAGATACATACATAAGTTATTGAATTTATTATAGCAATGTTAACTCCAAGGGCTCTTGCAGTAATAAAAAGTTGCTGCGTATACTATTAACAAGGGCTGACATGCCCCTGGTAAAAAAAATAATAATAATACCTTTGCAGATGTCACAGCAAAGCAGGTAGCAAGCCGTCCCTATGTTGAGGGATATATGATATGTGCCAAATTTATAATTTTATAACCATTTATTTGTTTTTGGGTATGTCCTGGAAATAGAATTAAAGGACAGGGGATATATAATTGCATAAGTGTACAGGGTATATATATTATATACAAGGCATTTCACATTTTTTTTAGCAGAATAGTTACAGTGGAGTGTTTGAAGTGAAAGCCAGGAGTGACTGTGGGTGTGGGACAATAGCCATGAGTGCAGGCTGTTGGGATGCTTGACTTGTGGGGCGAGTTTTAAGGTTAGTTAGTATTAAATGACTAAAAGGTTGACACCATTTGCATCAGAAAAAATGGCAGATGGCAGTTAGGTATGAATGAGAGTAAGTGTGTATTGGGAGAAGAGAGATTGATTTGTAGTTTGAGACAGTATTTTTGTCCCCATTTTTGAAGATTGGGATAACTCTAGCAGTTTTCCAGGTCTTAGGGATATGGCCTGCAGACAGGATAGAATTGATTATGGAAGCAATTGGTTTGGCACAGGCTGAGGTACCAAGTTTTAGGAACTTGGATTGTAGCAAAGTCAAGTCCATATTGGTTGCTTAATTTAAAATTTGAGGAGCGTTAATAGGGAATATCTCTGTTTAATATTGCAGATGCTAATAATAGTAGTAACCCTATTAATACAAGAATTTATTTCTAGGTATAAATTCTCTCCCTATGAGACACTTATGGGATGAGTTATGACCATCAGTAGTTCAAAGTAACTAATTAAGGACCATGTTATTGGTAATAAAACAATTAATAAGTATTGCATGCAACTAATATATATTTTTGAGTCTTTCTAGGCACAGGTTAAAGCTGAAAGTGCACCTACGCAAGACGGGTTAATGGTCAAGCATTTTCTACGCAAGCACGCTCTTCATCCCAGATGAAAAGGCCATTTAGATGCTACTCATCACCAGCATTGCAGTAAAAATTTCTTATCATCATGGATACACATCAAGCACGTCAAAATAGTGCCAGCCTAGGCACAAACAGCTAATAAAGACAAAGACACAGCGCCTGCAAATAAGTGTTTTGATGGACACAATACTCTCCGACCACTAATCATCAAGGGAAAAAGGTCATAGGCAAAAATGTCCAGGCCTCAACACACGAACTTTGAACTTTTTATTTTTACAGGTTTTTATTATTTTTCAGTTACAATGTCTCCATTATGTTTGTGTACGTGGCGTCCCATAAGGATGACAAAATAGTATAAGGTATTATTTGTTTAACTTTGTTTATTTTGTTTGGATTTCCAGGTTAATAGAATCTTCCTGCAGAATGATATCCCGGTGGGAGAATGCTTTATCAGTCAAACACACGGTTATGTTAATTGCTCACAGGTAGAGTTAGAAACAGAAGAGATGCACCCAATACACAAGTGATAAAAAGTAGTCTATGGGAAGAATAAGTTTCAGGAAATTTATTCCAAATGTAGGAGTTGGGTTACTGTATGACAGGTTTACAGGGATATCCTAAATCATACAGCCACAGACATTTACTCACTTAACCAAGAATAGGTTTAGTTTAAATTAATGACCCCGCAGAATAAAATAGCTCTAGACTATATTTTAGCCTCAAAAGGAGGGGCATGTATGCGCCCTAGTTAAAGCGCAATGTTGTGTATTTATCCAGGATTTAGGGATCATGGGGACTTGGTGGTTGGATTGATTTGCTTTGAGCGAAGCTAGCGAATGTTTTTGTATGTGTGTGTTTGTCCTACTCATTGCTCTCTATGTATTAAGTACAGCAAAACTCTGATCCAGAAGTGCGTTGCAACCCCCACCGACGCTATGCCTCTCTGCGGTGATGATGTCGCCAGTCCCCCAGAAGAAGAGACCAAAGAAGAAATCAACTGGGCTGATATAATGGCCGGAAAAGAAAGGAATGCAGTTATGCACAACTTGGACATCTTGGTCCATCAGGACTATGAAATGGTTAACTGTTCTGTTCTTTAAATAGACTGTCTCTTAAGGATATGGGAGGACTGAGAAGACTGGATATGAGGAAGGTGGGAGGTCACAAAGGGACGTGAGTCAACCACAAGGAAAGGATCACAAGTCAGACATTTTGGCCATAGCAGCCATCTTGGTCCGTTTTGCCATTCTGAGTAAATGCAGTATGAAAGATGTGTGCAAGAAGAATGTTTGTGCAGTCGCTCTTAGCAGAAATTAGCCCCCACCAATTCTCACAAATAGCTGACCCTTAGATTATGTGACATATTCTAATCTATAGAAATATTTAATGATATATATATATATATCTCTATTGGTTGTGTGGCATGTGGGCCACTAAGATTGTACCCTGCAATCACACTGCCCTTTGTTATTTGGGTTTCATCCTTCCCACTTTCTATGTATCTGACACATTACCCCAAGGAAGGCTGAGAAATCGAAAAGATCTGACCAGGACCATTAGTTCAGCCCGCATTGCAGCTGGGGTTTTTATACCTAGTTTAGGTGTTCTGGATCTCTATTCTAAACTAAGTGAGCTAATGGTAAATATTAATGATGCTCTTAATCAGACAAGTGATGCTATTATCCGTCTGACTAATGAACAAGAGCAGATCCGAACAGTATTATTACAGAATAGAATGGCTCTTGATTATCTGCTAGCCTCACAAGGAGGTGTTTGTAAACTTGTAGGACAGAAGTGCTGTGCCTATATTGAAGACGAGTCTGGCGCTATTCATAAAGATATGGATAAGTTACAGGAAATTCAGGCAAGGATGCGTAAAGAATTCTTAACTTAAATTGGATGTCAGGACTCACTAGTTGGATCGGAGAATTGGGTATGAAAATTCTCTATGGTTTTATTGTAGTGATTAGTATAATCGCAGCAATTTTTGTTATTTTTCACTGTGCTAAGTGTGCAATGCTTTCATTTGTCTCAAGGAAACCTTCAGTTTCATCTCACGCCATGTATGCAACTAATAATTCATATGTGGCCATGAACAGAGTCTATGATACTATTGGTCCCCATAAGGCCATAGTCATAGAGAAGCGTACCTAGTAAGGGTATTTGTTCTATTAGAGAACAAAAAGGAGGGAATTGTTAGGACCAATATGTCAGGCCAGAGTCTGCAGTCATGTTAAGCTTCCATTTTGTATGGTCATAACTAGTTAAGATTCTGTAGTCAGCCTTTTTGCTGAAATATAATTCATAAATGCACTCAGTTTCTCTGCTAAATTGCATTTCATTCTCCCTGGCCAGGATATTACTAGATACTTTTGTGAGGTCAATTTCCTGGTGTTTTAGTAGAATATAATAGAATGGTTCTCTGCAAGAAGCAAGGTAGTGAAATAAAGTTGCTAAGACTCAAGGTCTCTTTTGATAACAGACAATGAATAAGCTATGTATTCAGAACATTGCTTGTATTGAAAAGGGACACGTCTCAAAAGTCACGCCACTAATATGTCCTGCCCCTAAATCACGCCTCTAATTAAAGCTACGCCCAAGACACACCTAGTATACGCCTATGTCACGCCTATGATACGCCTATGTTACGCCTCTAACTAATATCTTTTTTCTTTCTGTATAAAAATCATTACCCTATGAGTAATAAATGGAGACAAAGGATTTGAAACCTGGCGTGCGTTACGTTTCATTTTGTTCGTCTCCCAGGCCTGAAAAGTTCACCGAAGACCGGAGATAACAGTTGCAGGGCGTGAAAAACTTCTCCGGGGGAGTCTGCTGCAAACGGGTGCAGATGGTGTAGTATCCAGTCACAAGGCTTCAGTGTACCTGGCAGAGGAAAGGTTCCTCTCGGTTCTGGAGCGTGGGTGAAGGAATAACGGATTTTCCTTTCAGCCACTTCTATAATAGTGTTTCATTCGTGTTTTAAATTACTAATAGTCTATATTTGGTTTTTAACCATTTCACGTTGTGTTTTGTATTTTTCTGCATGCCATTCATTTACAGGCATCCCCCGATCCCACGGCTCACAGGGGGTGAGTCTGCGGCAGGGCCTTCCATTGGTGGCACTTTTAGCCAATGAATGGATCCCTCTGACCAACTCTCGCGAGTTTTGGGTACTGTGACGTCATCGCCGGGGGCGGAGGTTGCGCTATGTAAGTGATGCGCATGCAGACGCGAATTTACTTTTTGACAAAGGGACGCAGGTCCGAAACGCGTCAAAGTAACCATGTACTGTCTTTTGACCACCAAATAAACTGCTTTTAATCTCAACTGGCTGCAGCCCCCGTTGTTTGCTCGGAGTGCTCCGCCATTGGACCCCTTGGACCTTCCTTTCCTGATATCACGCTCGGCGTGACGCACCCACCAACCTGGGACAGAGCTGTGCTGCAGGAGATCTCACTACAATACTGGCTTATATGGTATGTACCTTTGGTTTTGCTGGGGGCTTATCCAGCACATTTTTGGTATATATTAAGATCTGAGATAGCCGTCCAGCGTTATTGGTACGCTTATACCCATGTTTACATTGCCTTATTGAGTCTCCATAGCACCTACAGTATATATGCTCTCAAGCTCATGGACTTTTACTCATTATTTATAACTCCGTTTATACTCTTGGGACAGCTGAGACCTGATTTGGGATTAACACCCCTCACCGAACACCTATAGCTATATCCATCTGGCTTGGCAACACCAAAATACCACACTCCCGACACGCTCCTTCTGCTGCAGGTGCGTGCACACATACGTCCCACCTCAGAACAAGGGACGGGTCTGGTCTGCGGGCAGCACCGGCATTACAATTATATAGTACCATTAAAAAACAAGCATCTTGCAAACGAAAATAAATCTTATCTCCCAATAAAACAAAGCACCTAGCCAAAAAAATATCTAACAAATGGCAATCAAAACATGGAATTTTACAGTGTGTATATGATGCAAATAATCTGTGCATCATGTACACTATGCCAAGCAATGCTCAAAATAAAATAAACTATTCCAAACAAGATTCAATTCCATCTAAACAAGCATACAATTTAAACAAAGCAAGTAAACAGAAATACATTTCCATCAATTAATGAAATGCAAAATCAATTACAAGCCAATCCAATTACACAATTAACTATTCAAATCGTAAAACCAAACCATTCTGTAAAAAAGTTACCATCAGCCAAAATATAACTACCAAAAATAATCCACTATTAAAAAGCAAGCCCCACCAAAAATGACATCTATCGAAATTCAAATTACATTACACACACATTTGTAAACATAGCAGCAAAATACATTTTAAATCCGTCAAAATGAGCATTTCCAAAACAACCCTGTATGTATGTATAATAAGTCATGTTTTATGGGGGGTCACAGGGGGTGGGTTATGTATTGTTAATTAAATACAGTAATGTTTATTGTGGGGCTGTTCTGTGTATTGTTTTTCTTGTGGGTAGTGGGGGAAGGGGGTATTGTCCCCAAGGGTAGTTAGGCCTCCCGGGTGGGTAGTGGATGAGCGTAGTTAGGCCTCACAGGTGGGTAATGGGGGAGGGTGTTTAGGCCTCTTGGTGAGTGGTGGGGGAGGGTGTGTTAACCCCTTAATTATTATAGCGGTTAATAACCGCTTAGGTGATTATGGGGTTAGGGGACATTACATTGCCTCTTTTTATTCTTGTGTATGTTTTGCAGCACCCGAGGGCATGGACTGTGATGAAGATGAGGATGGCCTTCATCGTGGCAGCCGGCAAGGGTGAGTACAATATGTATTTATTTTATTTATTCTGCTTTATGTATTATTATCCATTTGTGGATAATAGTAATTTTGCCCATTACTATACTGTACGTGTTAGGGGGCGGGGGGGAGGGGGTTTATTTATTTATAAGTATTTATGTGTTTTTTAATTATTTTGGGGGGGCAAAGAATTGGTACTGCAGGCAAGCGGGGACCCCCGGACACCCTAGGGCCACCGCTGGCCTATAGTATCATTGCATTTCATCCAAAAAATTACATATATGTACTGTATGTTAGGGGGTATAGGTGTATAGGTGTTGTTGGGGGCACAGGGGGTGTGTGTTTTATATTGCAATGTTTATTGGGGCAATTGTCCCCAATAAACATGCTATTATGCCTTTACCCCGTCATTGCCTTAGCGGATAGCCGCTAAGGTAATGAAGCAGCATTAATGTATTTTTAATAATATTGTGAGGGAACAGGGAGTCTCCTGAGCTGAACCGCATTGATTTCTGGCTCAAGGATACCCTGCTTCCAGAGTTACAGGCCGTGGTTTGGGGCATCGGTGCCATTGTCGCCGCCATCTTTATAGCGGCCACGTCGCGTCTTGGACGCCATATAGATGGTGGCGACACTGGCACCCGATGCCACATATCGGGGCCTGTAACTCGGGAAGCATGGGGTCCCTGAGCCAGAACTCAATGCGGTTCAGCTCAGGAGATCCCCTGTTCCCGTACACTATTATTGAAAATACATTAATGCTTAATATTGTTTATTGATTTGTGTGTTTTACTCAGTGTAGATGTGCAGGGGGTCTCCGGAGATGAACCGCGTTGGTTTTAGGTCCGGGGATCCCCTGCTTCCAGAGATACAGGCACCTTGTGCCGGTATCCCTCTGCTTTGTTTACATCCTGCGGTCACGTGATCGGGACATTTAAATGCAGAGGGATACCGGCACCCCATAATGGGGCATGAATCTCGGGAAGCAGGGGATCCCCGGTTATATACATCCCCACCTCAGCCCCGCGGTCTAGTCCTGTTTGTGGTGAACGCAGCGTGACAGTCACCCAGTCAGTCAATCAGTCACCCACCAAGGCAGTCACCCACCCGGGCAGTCGCCCACCCAGGCAGTCACCCACCCAGGCAGTCACCCACCCAGGCAGTCACCCACCCAGGCAGTCACCCACCCAGGTAGTCATCCATCCCGGCAGTCACCCATGCAGTCACACACCCACCCAGGCACTCACCCAGTCAGACTGTCACCCACCCAGTCAGTCACGCACCCTGGCCATCACCCAACCAGGCAGTCAGTCACCCACAGTCAGTCAGCCAACCACCCAGGCAGTCACCCACCCACCCAGGCAGTCACCCACCCTGGCCATCACCCACACAGGCAGTCACCCACCCAATCAGTTGCCCACCCACACAGTCAGTCACCCACATAGCCAACCACCCAGTCAGTCAGCCAACCACCCAGTCAGTCAGCCAGTCACCCAGTCAGTCACTCAGTCACCCACCCTGTCGGTCACCCACCCAGTCAGTCAGTCACTCACCCAGTCAGTCACCCACCCACCAGTCAGTCACCCACCCTGGCCATCACCCACACAGTTAGTCAACCACCCAGTCAGTCAGCCAACCACCCATTCAGTCAGCCAACCACCCAGTCAATCACCCAGGCAGTCAGCCAGTCAGTCAGTCACTCACCCACCCACCCAGTCACTCATGCAGGCAGTAACACACCCACCCAGGCAGTCATACACCCAGTCAGTCAGTCACCCACCCAGTCAGTCAGTCAGCCACCCAGTCAGTCACCCACCCACCCAGTCAGTCACCCACCCAGTCAGTCACCCACCCACCAACCCACCCAGGCAGTAACACAACCACCCAGTCAGTCAGTCACCCACCAGGCAGTTACCCACCCAGTCAGTCAGTCATTCACTCACCCAATGAGTCACCCAACCCTCAGGCGGTCAGTGGATCCCCTGAGGAAGTCGCATGCAGTGACGAAACGCGTAGGGAAAGACCCATTTATGGACTTTATCTATTCAGAAGTATATTTGTTATTACTTTGGCGATTTTACATCACTCCACTCCTGTATCCGAGCACTGAGCATATTGAACTGCGTCCGGATCCTGTGCTAATACCCGGTGACCAGCTATCGCGAGACTTGAAAACCAGGAAAAGACTGAGTGCGCGCGCACGTTCCTGGCGTCCGCGATGGAGGCTACCAGATCAGCTACACGTGGATCGGCGCACGGAATGGAGTAATTGGTGATGTGCCAAGATATTTCTAATCACTGCTTATTACCTTTTTATTCATTGTGAGTGTCCGTAATCTAGCAGCACCAATTATTAAATTATTTCTATACAGTATTATACTATGGGAGCCGCGCTGTCTTCTTTTTGTTTCATAGAGTGAAGAGGAAAGTGGTTGGTCCTGAAGACTGGCAGCGTCACCCCACAGCTGAAGTAGACACTCTTTTTTTCCTTGTTGGGGCTTTTTTCCCGTTTCCCATTCCCATTCTTTCTCTGTTGTGTCGTTTGTTGTTTTTGTTTGTCTTTTTATGTGGTATGTTGGTATTCTATTTAGAGCTAACTGCCATTTAGATTGTTATTACTCCCCACATGTGCATACACTAACTTCTATCCAGTTATCCAAGCTAGCGCAGCAGTAATTATTTTCTTTATATATATATATATATATATGGTGAAAGACAGGGTTGTAGACCTGTCTAAGACATGCAAATGAATATACAGGAATATTTACAGTTGCTATATATATATATATGTAGAGGTATCAGTACCGTGTTAGCCGAGCTTCAATAATCAAAAAATAAATAGACGATACCGTTCTGTGGCTAACGAAATGCTTTTATTTGTGCGAGCTTTCGAGATACTGTACACCAGACCTGCACAACTCGTAAAGCGAGAAGGGCCGAACTGCTCCAAGGAAAAAAATTTGGGCCGCACGGGTAAAATCATCATCATCATCATCATCATCATCATCATCATCATCATCATCATCATCATCTCTCCTCCAACACCTCTCATATCTCCTCCAGAACCCCTCACTATCAACCTTTGCGATACTCCCCATCTATCTCTCATACCCCCAACTGTCCCCCTCACCCACACACATAATACTCCCCCTCCACATCAAACACACAATACCCCCTGCACACCACACACATCCCACCCCCCTGAAACTCCAATGACCCCCCCTGCACCTCCAATGACCCCCCCTGCACCTCCAATGACCCCCCCTGCCCCTCACCTCACCCCCCTGCACCTCACCTCACCCTCCTGCACCTCACCCTCCTGCACCTCACTCCCCTGCACCTCACCCTCCTGCACCTCACATCCCTGCACTTCACTCCCCTGCACCTCACCCTCCTGCACCTCACACCCCTGCACTTCACTCCCCTGCACCTCACCCTCCTGCACCGCACATCCCTGCACCGCACATCCCTGCACCTCACTCCCCTGCACCTCACTCCCCTGCACCTCACATCCCTGCACCTCACATCCCTGTATCTCACTACCCTGCACCTCACTCCCCTGCACCTCACCCTCCTGCACCTCAAATCCCTGCGCCTCACCTCCCCCCCCAACAGCACTTCACCTCCCCCGCCAACGGCACCTCACGGTGGCAGAGCAGGCAGGACTCGCACACTCGTGCAGTCCTGACTTTGAGAGCAGGTTCGAGGAGGTGGAGGGGTGAGCGGCTCGCAGCCAGGAGGGGGGGGGAGAGAAGCAGCTCGCGGCCAGGAGGGGGGGAGAAGCGGCTCGCGGCCAGGAGGGGGGGGGAGAAACGGCTCGCGGCCTCTGGTCGGGAGAGAGGCTCGCGGCAGAGGAGGGGGCAAGCTGGCTCGCGGGGGAGGGGGGGAGAAGTGACTCGCGGCCAGGAGGGGGGGGGGAGAAGCGGCTCGCGGCCCACGGCCGGGAGAGCGGCTCACGGGAGAGGAGGGGGCAAGCTGGCTCGCGGGGGGGGGGGGGGAGAGAAGTGGCTCGCGGTCCACGGCCGGGAGAGCGGCTCGCGGCTCGCAGGAGAGGAGGGGGCAAGCGGGCTCAGGAGGAAGGAGGACGGGGAAAGCCACCGCGGGCCGCACAATGAGTGGAGGCGAGCCGCATGCGGCCCGCGTGTTGTGCAGGCCTGCTTTACACTGATCTCTTCTTCAGAAGGCTGCGTCTTAAGGAGTTCTTCCACAACAGACACAACCAAGATTATGCCAACACTGCAGAAGGAGAGCCACTGCACATGAGCAGGGAGAAGCAAAAATACAACTGGATCCCACAAACTGGGCTCTACCCCACAATGGACCGGTACATTGAAAGCTTCAGATACAGAGCCAAAACCACCATCCTGGACAAAGTAAGGAGACAAACATATAATCTGACACTGATGGAGAGGAGAGCCATAGAATCGCAAAAGGCTAACCGCAACATAACAATTAAACCTGCGGACAAGGGAGGAGCAGTGGTCATAATGAACACCACAGACTACCTGCGGGAAGCGCACAGGCAACTCTCTGATTCAAAGTATTACACCCAACTGCAGGAGGATCCAATTAAAAAATACATGAGAGAACTCAACAGAATCATTAAAACACTCCCGATCCACACAAGAAAACAAATTCTGGACCTGATACCAGTTAACCCAAAACCTGGCACATTCTGCCACACATTCTACATCAGGCATGTCAAACATGCGGCCCGCGGGCCGCATGCGGGCCCCCAACGGATATTTTTTGCGGCCCGCTCACAACCAGCGCGGTGGGGTCGTGTGTGTCGGCGAGCGTGTGGGCGGCGGGTTAAAAGTTTTGGGCCGCGGGAGAGAGCGAGCACGGGTGTTGGGGAAGCGAGCAGCACGGGCGGAAGTAAAATCTGTCCTGCAGGGGCTGGAGGCGTACGGTGGCCGGGTGCAGTCAATCTGCACTCGTGCCGTGTGTGGGAGGACATGGGGGCGGAGTCAAAACCACCGGCGGAGAGACTGCATTCTGTGTGTGTGTGTGTGTGAGTGTCACTGTGTGTGTGTGTGTCTGAGTGTCTGAGTGTCAGTGTGTGTGTGTGTGTGTGTGTGTGTGTGTGTGTGTGTGTGTGTGTGTGTGTGTGGTGTGTGTGTGTGTGTGTGTGTGTTGTGTGTGTGTGCTGTGTGTGTGTGTGTGTGTGTGTGTGTGTGTGTGTGTGTGTGTGTGTGTGTGAAAAGCTGGCCTGCTGGGACTGGAGTCGGACGGTGGCCGGGCGCAGTCATCCTGCACACATGCCGTGTGTGGGAGGACAGCGGGGGCGGAGCCAACAGCTGAGATAGCTGCAAAAGAAGTCTGTGAGACTGCCTCCTGCCTGGAATAAGGTAAGGACAAGGGGCGGGGGGGGGGGAGAGAGGCCCGAGAGGATGATGGGGGGGGGGGGGGGGATGAGAGAGAGGATGAGATGAGGGGCATGGGGGGGGGGGGAGAGAGAGGATGAATGG
>NC_134488.1:131089343-131181743 GCF_040206685.1 Ascaphus truei
AGACATCGGAAGACAGGTAGAGAACAGCTCCCCTCCAGTATAGTACCTTGAGGGACTGCGGATCAGGTAAGATCCCAGGCGGGATTGCTGCTTTGGAAATTGTTAAGAGGGGGCATCCTGACACTGGTTAATGTGTTCAGAAGTCATTCACGTCTGGCTTTTTTTTTTGTTCGGTTAGTGAGGTACACACACACACACACACACACACACACACTACTTTTCGAAATAAACCTACGTTTCTATGAAAATGTAAGTTTTTTTTTTTTTTGCGGCCCACCTAGACTTAAACCTTGTTTATTTGGCCCTTGTTAGCATTTGAGTTTGACATGCTTGTTCTACATGCTCCCTAAAATTCACAAAGAGGGTAACCCTGGGCGCCCTATTATCTCTGGATTTGGCACACTTACTGAGAATATTTCTGGCTGGGTGGAGGGCATTCTAAAACCACTTGTCAGGAACACACCCAGCTATATCCAGGACACCACCGACCCTGCTAAACAAACTGAATGCCATTGGGCCCCTCCCAACAGGAACATTACTAGCAACCATGGATGTAGAGTCACTTTATACAAACATCCCCCACGAGGCAGATACTTTCTGGGACCGCAGGAGCCACTCACAGAGATAGTGACTAAATACATCGAATTTATTCTGACCCATAACTACTTCACATTTGGAAATGACACATACCTCCAAACAACCGGGACCGCTATGGGTACTCGGATGGCGCCACAGTATGCCAATCTGTTCTGCGCAAAACTGGAAAGTGACTTTCTTTCCACCTGTCACTTGAAACCCCTTACATACCTTCGCTACATCGATGACATCCTACTGATTTGGACCTCTTGCGAACAGGACCTCCTACAGTTCTATGACAACTTCAATACGTTCTACCCGACCATCAACCTCAAACTCACCCATTCCCCGGAAGAAGTACATTTCCTAGACACCACCATCACCATAAAGAACAACCAACTACAGACTTCTGTATACTGCAAACCTACAGACAGAGCCAGCTATTTGAAGGACAACAGCTTCCACCCGACACACACCAAAAATGCAACCATCTACAGTCAAGCCATACGATACAACCGGATATGCTCCGACACAGCAGACAGAGACCAGCGGATTAAACATACAAATACTCCTTGTTTTTCCATCCCTATACACCAATAGGGACAACATAGTATCTACACACACTTTTAGTTTTGCTACAATCTCTCACATTTCCACACCATTTATATTAACTCCCACTCCACACGCACCTTTTGTAAAGCACTATATACACTGTGGGCTCTCTATTCATTTATATTCACACAGATACACACACACACACACTCTTACATCACTATTTTTCAGGAACCATTTAACACCTCTAGCCATAAATCACATCCACACAGGGGGGGGGGGGGAGAGACAAGCACAGATAACATTCCAAGAGACACTGTTTTTAAGTATACCCTTTGCTTGCTTCATTCATTGTAACATCGCCAGAAGAGATCAGTGTATCTCGAAAGCTCGCACAAATGAAAGCATTTCGTTAGCCACAGAACGGTATCGTCTATTTATTTTTTGATATATATATATACAGCTGAACCCCGTTATAACACAGTGCTCGGGGTCCAACCAATGCGATCATGTTATAACCGGATCGCGAAAAATAAAAATGGCCGCGATCAGGTGTTCTGCGTCTACCGGAGTTTGAGAGTTGGGATAACTCTCCCAGCTGTTCCAGACATGGTGGTGTAGCGGCACGCCCACGCGGGCATCCCGGCTTACCCGGCATCAGCTCTCTCCTCTCGTGTGTGTGTGTGTGTGTAAGGGATGGGGGGACACCCGCCTCTCAGCAGGTCCCCGTCACCTCACCTCTCAGTGCGGCTCTCAGCTCCGGTTCCCCGCTCCCTCAGCCTCTTACCTGTCCTGCCCCCACGCCATGCCGCTCCTCCGCGGCGCACGGCACATCCTCCCGCACGCGGCCGGGGCGCGTGCACGGCAAGCTTACAGAGTGCGCGCGCACCCGATCCTCTTACCAGTCCTCCCGTGTCGCTGGCTCCGCCCCCCATCGGCTGCAGGCGATTGCCATTACTCACACCTCTGACTGCCCCTCCCTGATCACCTGGACCTAGCCCTGGGATCACCCAGACAGGCCTCCACTCCACCCCTTGCTACCATTGGTCCTCCTGCCTTTATAACCCCAGTCTGCCCTCTCCTTCCTTGCTCTGCAGAGTTTCTCTGTGACTCCTATGTGCAGTGTCTATGCCCAGCTCTGTTCTGTTACAGCTCTTTTTCCTGTCCCTGCCCCAGTTGGATACCTTTTGGATTTGATCTCGGCTCTGTTTGACTAAGTGTTCCTCGCAACCCCTGGACTCGGCTTTGGACCTCACTACGTTGCTATCTCCTGCCCCTGACCCACGGCTCTTGGATCTGGATCTCCGTCCCTCTGGCACCCCGGACTCAGCAAGTATTACGTTATCCCTTTCTCACCAGGCCCGGCAACGCACCTTACCACACTCCGGGCACGACTTCACTGCTGTGGGTGCGTGTTATACCCTTACCCACCTCAGTACTGGGGACTGGCCAGGTCTGCGGGCATACCGGCGTTAAAGTGTGTGTTTGTGTACACCAGTCAAGAAAAAAAGTTGCTTATCCACCATAAGTTATAGATAACAGCATGAATTATTGGCGTACATTTAATCTAATTCTATCCATGATGCAGTACACAATAGGTAAATGTACCCCTCATACATTATATATATATATATATATATCTAAACAACAACAAAAAAGAACTAAAAAGTAGCGCCTTATATAGCCCACATAAATAAGGTGGTAAAATAATTAAGTCTAGAATTAAGCTAAGTAATTAAATACCCAATATGTATAACAAAGGCAATCCTAAAGTAAACATGTGTGACAAATCTAATCTAACCGCTAGTCACTAAAACATAAATGGCATGAGCACAAAATTAAAACAATGCATAAAAAACATAAAAATATATAAAAAGTAGAGAATAAAATGAGTGTCCAATTTAGTCCCAAAGTATAATCCCCCCCGGTTTTGCAGCCCGATAATGAGATCCCCAGTCCCTGTAGATATCTAAAAAGAAAAGGAAACACAGGCGCACACCATGTGTATTATTGTTAAAAACAATGTTTGGAGGCGCCTGCACGACAGGGAGGTGAATGGCAGCTTAGAGTGTGAGCTCCATCCCCTCCGGCGTTTCAAAACGATCTAACTCCAGCAAAAACACAGCAACTGCATAATTCAGAACCTGCAGAACGTGTCTGAATATACAGAGATGGCATCAACCAAGACTTTAATGAGAAAAACACAGCCAGTGTCTACTTATTTTAAGAGCAAAGAGGCTGCCAGGGCTGACATACCTGAGTCTCCAGTGCAGACAGCATCAGCAGACCCAGAAATGGACTCCTCACCTGAAGAACCAGACGCTATGGCTGTAATGCGACGTAAGGACATGAAGGAGTTTTGCAGCAATATGAAACAATTCTTTAAGACTGAACTATGGGCGCTTCGGAAGGATGTGGATGCACTGGGGAAGCGTACGGCCGCTTTGGAATCCAGGGCAGATGAGACAGCTACATCCACAGCACAAACGCAGACTCAAATGATCACCTTAAAGGCACAGATCACTTCTCTAGAACATAAAATTGAGGACGCAGAGAACCGTGACCGGCGCTGTAACATACGGCTGAGAGGGGTACCAGAATCTATAACAGACCCAGAGGAATTCACCTCGAGGTGGCTGGAACATATATTCCCAGACATGGCTGCCAGAGACCTGGTTCTGGACAGATGCCACCGGGCGCTGAGGGGAAGACCTCAGCAAGGAGACCCCCCGAGGGACGTGGTGCTTAGATTCCACTGCTACCGCACCTTAGAAGAAACATGCCGGATAGCAAGGGAACTGAAGGTGGTGGAGTTTGAGCAAATAACATTTAAAGTTATCAGGATCTGTCACCTGCCACGCTAGCAAAATGGAGAGTAATGGCCTCAGTTACCAGAACGCTACGCGATCAAGAGATCAGATATCGCTGGCTATTCCCATGTGCCCTCATGGAGGTATATAGGTAGTGCAGATATGCGTGAGCGGGGAGGCATGCTGTTTCTGCTACGTCTATGGCGCTCACAAAGAGGGATCTCTGCATAGGGCTGCTAGGAGATATGTAGTTGGTTAGGGGGTATAGACAGACTGACGAGGGATAATTGTTTGTTATGTTGGGCTCAGATTCACAGGGGGCAGGGTAAATTTGTTCATCAGTGTAGATATCCTCATACACGGTAGAGTTACCCAGAAGAAGAGGGATGCTATGGACATGATCATCTCAGACTGGAGGTCTATGAGTTAGCATTCTTCAAGGAGCTAATTAGATGGGTTCCAAATGGGTGGCGTGGTTTAGGGAGGGCGACAGAAGGTTAGACACAGGGCAAAGTTTTCTGTTATGTTTGGGAAGTGTTTTTGATATGCAGTTTCTGTTCCAGTTTCCAACGTTGAAGAGTTTTACGGAGTTGAATATAGTAGCTGATTATTAAAAACACGTGAGCGGGGTCCCCCGTGTCGGCATGCATGCATTTTCAGATACGATCCCGGAGAAAGAGGGATCGCAAACAAGTCCCAGGGAGGTCGGGTCCCAGCAAGATGGAGAGATCCCTTTGTAAGACTGGGCCAGGAGACCAACCCCATGGGCGCAAGAGACACCCTCTGGGGCTCCCGAGGTGGACTCTTGTTTTTTTATTATTTGATGTCACTTCCATGTTGATGTTATATATCCACGTTATTTTTTGTTTCCTCCCTACTGTTTTTACCTGCATGTGGTCCCCCCTCCCCCGCCTTCCCCCCTCCCTTCCCTCCCCCCCTCTCCCCTCTCCTCCCCCCGCCTCTCCCTCCCTCCCCCTCTCAGAGGAACATCAGCCACACCGGCAAAACACACAACAGATGGTACAGGTGCGTCTCGGAACTACGGACCGGGCATGCTCCAAGAATGGAATCTTGGGTGAGTACAAAGATATCAAGAAGCTATTCTACACACACATTAATAAATGGCGTTGTTACTTATTTCCCATAACGTCCAGGGCTTTAACAATCCAACCAAACGGAAGTTGGCTTTTACAGACTATAAAAGGAAACACGCTGAAATCCTTTTTTTGCAGGAGACACACTTCAGTAAATCAAGTGCCCCCAAATATCTTGACAAAGATTTTACCCAGGTTTTCACATCTGCAGCAGCAGTTAAAAAACGGGGGGTAGCTATATTAATCCGGAACAGCATTCCGTTCGAGGTGCAGCTAACTAAACGTGATATTGATGGTAGATACATTATTGTTGTAGGAGCAATTAGGGGGCAGAGAATTACGTTGGCTTGCTTGTACGCCACCAGCGAGAAGAGCACGATCTTTTTCGATAAGTTTTTCAGAACCCTGAACTCAGTGGCCCAAGGGGCCGTCGTGCTAGCTGGTGACTTTAACATGGTCATGCAACCGCACCTGGATAGGTCAGGGGTTGTAGGTCAATACAACAAAGGAGCGGGTGTATCTTTGCGCCGGGGCCTCAAGACCAACCAGTTATCAGATATATGGAGGGAATTACATCCGGCAGACAGGGATTACACTTTCTTCTCTCACCCCCATGGCTCGTACAGCAGAATTGATTACTTTTTTGTATCCTGTCAACTGGTTCCTATGGTTACCCGAGCTGGGATCCATGATTTTTCATGGTCTGACCATGCGCCAATAGAGCTAAGGTGCAATAATATCTGAACTGATAGACCCGGGACGAATTGGAAACTTAATGAATCAATCGTAAAAATTCCCGAGATCTGTGATATTATCGGTAACGAGATAGACCAATTCTTTACTATAAATACAGGCTCTGTGGACTCACAGTTAGTACTATGATAAGCCCATAAAGCAACATTACGGGGCACGTTAATCAATATCACAGCCAGATGAAAATGAGAGAGAGACCAAAATTGTCACTCTCCAAACCAAATTACAGACTCTCTCCTCGAAACATAAAAAAACTTTAGACCCTAAAAATCTACAGGAGGTAAAAGATGTCAAAATTGAACTTAACATGCTACTAGCTTCCAGAGCTGACAATTCACTGAGTTGGTCAAGGAGAAAATTTTACGAGAAAGCGAACAGGCTGGATACAATGCTAGCCTGCATGCTAAAGGACAGGCAAGCTAAATATAACATCCAAGCTATACGCTTAAAATCTGGTACCCCCATGTCTAATCCTCAGAAAATAGTAAACGAAATCGGCTCCTTCTATGAAACACTATATAACGGTGAAAAAGTGGCACATAACTCTATAACGAGCGGTGCCCTAAGAGATTTCTTATCCAGCTCGGAACTAAGGAGATTGACGGACACAGATAGAGCAGCTTTGAATGCTGACTTCACTATTGAAGAACTATCTCAGGCCATTACCGAACTGAAACCATCAAAGGCCCCTGGGCCAGATGGATTCTCGGGGCTTTACTATAAGAAATTTATAAATCTACTCGCCCCAAGGTTGCTCCGCATGTTTAACGCAATTTTAGCGGGAGCCCCCATCCCCAAGGAGATGGTAAAGGCGTCAATATCACTAATTCATAAAACTGGGAAAGACCCACTAGATTGCAAAAGATACCAGCCTATATCATTAATTAACACTGATGTTAAATTATACGCTAAATTATTGGCCAATAGACTTAGTCTCATCCTACCCAGACTTATACACCCAGATCAAGTCGGATTTATCAAAGACCGGCAAGCAACGGATAATACACAAAGTTTTATTGATCTGGTGGATTTGGCAAATAGTAAGGCAACTCAAAGCATGTTGTTAAGTCTGGATGCAGAAAAAGCTTTCGATAGGATAGACTGGCCATATTTAAAAGAGACGCTTGCGACATTTGGCTTTGGAGATCGGGTGAGCGAGGCGATTCTGTCGCTGTACTCTAACCCCACCGCCAAGGTCATACACCAAGGCTACCCCTCTCTGCCATTCCAAATAAAGAGTGGCACGAGACAGGGCTGCCCATTATCCCCGCTTTTATTTGCCCTATGTATCGAACCACTAGCGGCGCAAATCAGAGGAAACCCAGACATCTCAGGGTTAAACGCATACTCCCAGACCCATAAAGCGGCCCTGTATGCGGATGACATCCTCTTGATTATCACAAAACCCCTTACTTCCCTACCAAACCTATTCGACCTACTAGACCAGGGGTGGGCAACCAATTTTTCAATGTAGCCATAGGTGTGGCGAATTAGATGTGCAAATAGCCACACCATCAAAAATGTAGGTATTATGTTGCGCATGCGAAAATTTAAAACACACATTGTTTGAACAAGTTTATTGAAAACATGAACACTTTGACTACTCAATAACAACTGCGTCAGATGCAAATGATGAAAACACACACACACACTCGGTGGGGTGGTATGTTATTTATATATTCTCGGTCCCCCCCACCCCCCATCATCTCATTTCACCACCCTCATCTCATTCCCTACCAAATCCATGATCAGGGGCACAGCCAGGACGTGACTGGGTACATAACAAAGATACAAGCAGCCATTGCCAGCTGCCCGCACGCAGCCACACACACACGCCCAGCCAGCCACACACACACACACCCAGCCCTTCATCTCCCATCAGCACCCTTCATCTCCCCTCAGCACCCTTCATCTCCCCTCAGCACCCTTCATCTCCCCTCTGCACCCTTCATCTCCCCCTGCACCCTTCATCTCCCCTCAGCACCCTTCATCTCCCCTCAGCACCCTTCATCTCCCCTCAGCACCCATCATCTCCCCTCAGCACCCTTCATCTCCCCTCAGCACCCTTCATCTCCCCTCAGCACCCTTCATCTCCCCCCTGCACCCTTCATCTCCCCTCAGCACCCTTCAACTCTCCTCAGCACCCTTCAACTCCCCTCAGCACCCTTCATCTCCCCCCTGCACCCTTCATCTCCCATCAGCACCCTTCAAATCCCCTCAGCACCCTTCATCTCCCCCCAGCACCCTTGAAAGCACCCCCCCCGTCCGTTCCCGTCCCCACCAATGTCTAACAGATCGCGGCGGCAGCAGTGGTGGCGAGCAGGCAGCAGTGGTGGCAGGTGGACGGGGGGCAGTGGTGGCCGTCAGCGCGTCACGCTGGAGCGTGCCCGGGGGGGAGGGAGCGCGTCATGGAGCGGCCTCGCAGGGGAGGGAGCGCGCGTCACGCGCCTGCTGGAGCGGGCTGGGGTGTTGGAGGGAGAGGAGCGCGTCACACCGCTGGAGCGCGCTCCTTACTACGGATGGGGAAGAGGGGGGGGGGGATGAGTGTCCCGGCGGCCCTGTTCGCCACAGTTTTACAGCCAATTCGACACAAGTGGCGAATGGAGACAGGGTTGCCCACCCTGGTACTAGACCGATTCTCTAAGGTCTCCGGCTTCAAAATCAATCAATCCAAGTCGGAAGCCCTCAACATCAACCTCCCTAGACACATGGAGAAATTACTAAAATTGAATTTCAAATTTAACTGGCAACAAAACCACATAAAATACTTGGGTGTCCACATCACCAAAACTGTAAAAGACGTGTACAATGCAAATTACCCCAACCTGATTCGGACCTTAAAATCTGATTTACGGAAGTGGACATCCAAAAGGATATCCTGGATTGGACGTATCCATAGTGTCAAAATGAATTTACTCCCCCGTATATTATACCTTTTCCAAACTCTTCCAGTGCCACTCAGATGGAGGGACTTGCACTCACTTCAATCTGAAATCTCCAAATTTATCTGGGGAGGTAAAAAACCAAGAGTAAGTAAATTAAATATGAAAAGATCTGTGGTGGCGGGCGGCCTAGCAGTACCCTGCCTAGTATCATATTACAAGGCGGCACAATTAAGTCAGATTGTACAATGGCAATCTAACCCAAAGTTGAAGAGATGGGTGGAATTAGAAAATGCTGCATGTGCACCTCTGGAACTAAGCAGCTTAATTTGGTTACCTAAAACGGCGCGAAAATTCACCGCCATGCCGCTCTCCTCGGTGACCAACTCAGTGTCAATCTGGGAGTCTACGAAAATTCGGCATTCCCTCACGACAATACATTCCATGGTGACACCCATATAGAATAATCCTGAGTTCGCTCCGGGTCTATCAGTCAGCAATATCTCAATCTGGAGACAGAGGGGCTAGAATCGGATTAGAGATCTGGAGGGTCATGACAGAAAAATCAAAACATTCGACCATATCATTGAAGAAAAAGAGATTCCCCACTCAGAATTCTTTAGATACCTCCAGATCAGGGCACTTTATAACAAATTTGCCCCATACCCCATATTAACATCTTTTTCGAATAGCTCTGTCTGGCTGAGACCGACACGAAGGGACTTACATATCAGCTATATGGAGAAGTGATCAGTTCTGGTGAACATGAGCAGCAGATACCCTCATTCCGATCTCAATGGGAAACAGATTTGGGAGAAAACTTAGAGGATGAGGAATGGAGCGCTATATTTATGGCCACAGCGAAGAGCTCCATATGCACCACTCTCAAGGAGAACGCATATAAAGTCCTAATGCGATGGTACCTCACCCCACTGAAATTATCAAGGTTTGTGCCGGGATCCTCCCTGTGCCCCCGCCAGTGCGGAGGAACAGCCGACCTGTTACATATGCTGTGGTCTTGCCCACGGATCTCTCCACTATGGGAGGCGATTAGACATTGGATACAGAGACTGTTCGATCTCACCATTCCCCCAGACCCGTGGTTGTTCCTCCTGAACAGACCATTGACGGGCCTCTCCAAAGCACATAACAAACTAATTGGCCATTTTGCAATTGTAACGCGGTGCGAGATCGCAGCATTATGGAAACAATCTGATATCCCAACCATCCCAAAGATTCGGAATTGAATTTGGTTCATTTGCCAGATGGAAAAGTTACCGAGTTTAGTTAACGATACTGGTGACAATTTTCTAAAAGTCTAGATGCCTTGGCTGGCACAGACAGATATCCCGGGGATTGAGAGGTCCTCAATATGGCTCTGATAGCAGTAGATGCGTTCTCCTTGGGAGGGGCTTACAGGAGGTATTCTATACCCCCAAGACTCTATATAGCAGCATTATAATGTCAGTAATGCGAGAGACGACTATATTTGCTCCTGTTGAGTGCCCTGAACATTCTTGTGTGTGTGTATATATATATATATATATATATATATATATATATATATATATATATATATAGTGGTCGACAAATCACCAGAAAAATCTACTCGTCGAACAAAAAAAATCTACTCGCCACCTAGTACCACACGTGTGCTGCTTGGGCCAATAGGAGCTCGCCACGATGTTAAATCCACTCGCCCGGGGCGAGCAAATGTATAGGTTTGTCGAACACTGTGTGTATATATATATATATATATCATACATTCTGTGGTGCCATTGCTGTCCTCTAGGCGCTGAATGGAGCAGCTATTGGACCTTTTCAGCACAGAGAGTTAAGTTAATCCTCTCTGGCATGACTGCTCACCTGCTGGCTGATTAATCAGGGAGTGCCTTAAGAGTATGGAAGCAGCAAGGCACTGTGAGACAGGTTCCCCAGAGAAGGGGGGAGACAGAGGAGCTCCCCAGCTAACGGAGGCTGGCTAAAGAAGTCTGAGAGACAATGCTGAGAGAGCTGTGCTGAAGCAGTGACATCGCCGGCTGGACTAACAGATAAGCCAAACCCTTATTTGCTGTATACAGAGACTTTATATGCTCAGCAATAATATCTGTTTGGGGTGGAATGAGCTTAGCTATCCACCGGGTTAGTAAGAGTTGGTGCTGAATGTGTAGTTAGCTTTCCTAATGGAAATAGGATTTGATTTTATAATTTGGTTTTTCTTAAAGGGGCGGTGGGCCTATTCATATTGTTTATCCCTGTAAATAAACCCCAAGTATAGAGAAATACACTGTTTCCTGCCTCATTTGGGACAAAAGAGACTGCAATGTGGTGTCGGCATCACAATACATACAGACATACTGCTGCGGCAGCTTTTATTCTAACAAATCACCGGCTTTTACCTGGCTTGTTCCTGGAATGCCACGATGTTCACCTGGAGCATGCCGCGCTCCTTTACCGTTCCCAGCCAGGGGTCATGCCGGCTGACGCGCGGTTGATGGGTTTATTGATAATGGTTCGGATTTAAATAGGCTGCAATGCTTCGCGTGTCCGCCAGATGGCAGAAATTCATGAATTGTAATGCGCCGAATCAGTAATGTGTCGGCTTGCAGGTGTTTCTTTAAAAAAAAATACTGTACCACAGTGTGCTATTGTAACTTGGCCTTGGCCTTGAGACTGAAGGAAGAGGTTGCAAAAATGTATCAATTTAGGCTTTTCATACATACAGTATTAAAGAAAGACAAAGACCAGTTTCAATTACAGTATTCTCCAGAGACCCACCCGCCATGAGTGTTCAAGTGCAGCCCGCTTTCCAAAAACCTGACAGAAGTTACGCGTATTTGATATGGGCCGTGATTAATGCAACAGATGATAAGATGGCAACAGTTGGTCAAATTTATCAGTATTTTATCGAAAACTATGACTTTTACAAATTTTCGCCAACTCCTCATACGTGGAAGCGTGCAGTAAGGAAAAGGTTTTCATCGTATTGAGCCCCAATTTGTTGGAGGGTATTGGTGTGTATCACCGGATTTTTCCCGTATCTATGATCATGGAGGCGGCAAAAGGCGAAGGGTCATGTTAAAACCAACTAAGAAGCGACAGTCGCTGCCCAGCAATGCACCAGCACCAGCACCGGCTTCCAATGACGGTCCCACTGTCAGTGACAACCCTGAGCCTGAGTCGGATTTGGTGTGCAGTTTTGATGAAGCTTGCATGTACCTAAGCGATTTCCAGCCTCACCAGCTGACTACAGGTGGACTAGTCCCGCTGCAAACTGTCGACGTGGATGATGAAGAAAGCTGGACTGGCAGTGGACCGGCGCCGGCGCCAGCTGAATGGGAAATTCAATGGTGAGTTGCCGAATTATTTTGGTGGGGCTGGCTGGGTACTTCTTTAGGGGGCTGACCATTACTGTACATTAAAACTTTTCTTTTTGTTTTTCATCAGAAAAGAAAACGGCTAATGGGGGGATTTCGATGGATAATATTGTACTGTATGCTGATGTTTTCCGGCCGTACAGTATACTGTATAATAAACCTGAATAAATAAAACTATGCATTTATTGTACATGTTCAGTATCGTGTCATTATGTGTCTTCTACAGTATACTGTACAGTGGTATACAGTGCCTAACATCTATGGGCAAAAAGAATTTTATTTCTAGGTGCCCTAGAACAGAAGTTCACACGCCAATTGCCCGTGAACTTGACCGCGGCCCTAAGTAGTTCCCACGCCAATTGCGCGAATATAATGTAAAATGACCCGTTCTGTGGGTCTGAGCGGGTTGAAATTTGCCTGGTCCTCATGCGGGAGGACCCTTGCCACAGTGGCAAAATATCAGCCTTGCACGACCCCCGGAACCGGAGGTACCAAAAGACAGTTTAAAAGCACATTACCAAAGTGGCTTTTTTTCTGCCATGCAAGTCAATGGCAGAAACCTGAACTTTAACATCACCCTGACTCTGTTCTGTTGCCACGAGAGGGTCGCAATTTGCCATGCAATCCTGCCGCAACTAGGACTACATGGTGACCGAATCTGAGCCCTCTAGGTCGAACAGAACCGGAGTTATGGGTTCCAGGTTTCTGCTCATTCTGACTTAGCCGGTTCAAAGCTTTCTCCGCCATTACGCTCAATGGTAGGACCCTCCTCGCCGGTGTGACCCTTTCTCGCCGCCAGTACTGCTCGGACCCTGTTGGGGTGAAGTGAGGGGGTTCCTAACATCTAGGGGCAAAATGAATTGTATCTCTAGGTGCCCTAGAACAGGAGTTCCCACGCCAATTGACCTAGTTCCCACGCCAATTGCCCTAGTTCCTACGCCAATTGCACGACCAGGCAGTAAAAAAACAGTGCAGCAAGCCTCTACATTTGTTACACTGTCAAAGGAGCAAATGGAAACAATGTGAGGCAATTCAACATGTTCTTTTATTGGTGCAGTAAGTTCACAAACATTTATTTACAAATACAATGTTGAAGCATTTTAAGTAACAGTAGGGCAAAACATGTACAGTACAATACAGTTCAGCACAACAGTATGGTCTCACTCAAAGTCCTCCACATTGTCCGTCCGTGGCCGATTCCTTGCATGGCGCAAAACGCCATTAATGCAGTCTCTAACGCCTTTCATTACAGGATCTGTAACTGTATGAAAGCGTCGCATTTCTTCCACAATGTTTTTCCTTAAATTGACAGGAAGGGCCTTTTTTGCGCGATTCCCATCGTAGTTCACTTTGAACACCCACTCGCAGTACAACATGTAGGGAACATGGTGCTTAACAATGATCAAGGCATACTTGTGGGGTGCACCAGCACTCCTCACCCTATAATTCTCCCTGAGCGCCGGTGGCAGATCGCACAGGGTGATGTCGGGCACCGTTTCGATGCGAGCGGGTGTAGATCTTTTGGGAACAGGTGTGCTTGAGGCGACGGGTGATGGTAGGTGGTCTGGGAGGAAGCTTTCCTCCGGTCTTGGTCGCCGTGTTGTCTCCTGGCGTGGTCTTGACGGGGTTGTCATGTCCTCCTCAACGGCATACATGTACACTACATCTTCTGGTGGAGGGGGTGTGCTTGCTGATGGAAGGGGGTCGAAGGTCCCATTCATCACATCCATGTCACCCTCCTGCTCCGGGGGCGGGGAAACAGGGGCATTAGCACCGAGCAAATAATGTATGCCCGCTATGTCAGCCTCTATCTTCTCCATCCGTTGTTCCATTTGTAGCATCCGTTGCTCCACATTTAACATGGTCTCCAGAAGCACATCTATCTTTGGTAGCACAATAGAATTCCCGGGGAGATCCACACTTATCCCATTCAGCATCCGCTCTAAAGAGCTGCTCCTTGTGCATGGCGTGTGGACATCTGGGGGGATGGATGCAACGGAGGATGAGATGGGGGTTCCATGGAGAGAAGCGGCATCGATAGAGAGTGGAGGAGGTGACCTGTGGATACCCGGTAGAGGAGAAGCGGCAGCGTTGTCGAAGAGGGATGGAGAAGGTGACCTTTGGATTTCCGGGCGAGAAGCAGAGTCGTCTAAGCGCAAAGGAGACAGTGACCCGTGGATTTCAGAGGCGGCAGCGTCGTCAGATGGAACCGGAGAAGATGGGGGTGGAGAAGACGGGCTGAAGTTTTCCGGGACAGCTACAGCAGAGTCGTCGAAGCATATGGGAGTAAGTGCTCTGCGGATTCGATGGGTTGGCTGCCATTCGTTCTGCGTCAAGAGTACATCACCGTATATCTTCTTCACATAATGAGGCTTACGTCTAAGAAAACCCTTAGCCTTTGGGGTCAGCAGAAGGTTTTCTTTATTGGCCTTAGCCTGTCGCTTTGCCCTGGCGTGGAAACGGCAACCGCCTTTCGCTTTTTCAGCATGACAGGCACGGCAGAGGTAAGTGGGTTCTTGCGTCCATAGAAACGGGGCTGCTCCATGGAAGCAGGTGGCACAATGCAATACAGTATCTGGACAAGGGCAAGTTCAGATAAAGATCATGGAGTGGTGGGCTATGCAAAGTGTGTGACCTTTTATGCATGGCTACCAGGTACAGGTGTTGAATGTGGGCGTACAGTACTCTAATGTGAGTCATTACCGTATAAATACACCATCCATTTTGTGGATTCACTGCACATTGAATACACATCGACTAAACATCGAATATACATTCTTGTGTTTGTATTTCTTTCTACTCGCAGCAATGCCTGTTAACATTTTTCAAAGGATCTCAGCATGCGAATTAAGGAAATGTACATGAGCAGACACCGAATTGCTGCTATCCAATGCTGGTTAGCTACTTGTGGCCTCGTTGTACCATCAAACACCGTGGGCTATCATGCATACGGAAAAAACAGAGACCGGAAAATGGCACCAAGGGTAACTAACGCGTAAGTATATTTATAAAACTTAACAAAAAAAAAATATAGAAAACTGTACTGTACATCTACAGTACAGTTCTGTATCTACTGTAATACTGTTGTTATTTCTGTTGATTTATATTACAACATAGTTTGTCTATTTATATTTATAGTACAGCAGTATACTGTACATATTTTGTATATTTCAATTTATCTTACAACGGTATACAGTATTTAGGATGTATATTTATATTTATTTTACAACAGTATATTTATAGTGTATATTTATATTTATAGTACAACAGTATATATATTTTGTATATTTCAATTTATCTTACAACGGTATATATAGGATGTATATTTATATTTATATTACAACAGTATATTTATAGTGTATATTTATATTTATAGTACAACAGTATATATATTTTGTCTATTTATATTTATAGTACAGCAGTATACATATTTTGTATATTTCAATTTATCTTACAACGGTATATATAGGATGTATATTTATATTACAACAGTATATTTATAGTGTATATTTATATTTATAGTACAACAGTATATATATTTTGTCTATTTATATTTATAGTACAGCAGTATACATATTTTGTATATTTCAATTTATCTTACAACGGTATATATAGGATGTATATTTATATTACAACAGTATATTTATTGTGTATATTTATATTTATAGTACAGCAGTCTATATTTTTTGTATATTTCAATTTATTTAATATTACAACATTATATTTACAGTATATACATTTTATATTGCTGCATATTAATAAAACAATATATTTTCTTTACATTGTAGGGAGACAACTCTTCTGGTTGACAAAATAAGTGAGGAGAATGATGTGAGGAGTGCATTAAGGGTTAAAAACACTCTGCAGGAAAAGCACAATCTGATTGTATCCGAGAGCAGCATAAAGAAGATGAGACGCAGCATTGGATGGAAATATGGACGTGTGAGGTTAGTACTGGACAGTACAGGAGGTAAAAGGGTTGTTTAGCAAACTGTATTGCACTGTGCTGCTAAATTTTTTTATTCCTTGTCATTACAGAGCGTACCCCATGATACGGGACGTAAACAAAATCAAGAGAGTGCACCAGGCCCAGGCATGGATCGACAGTGGGGAGACTTTCCAGGATTGCATCTTCACTGATGAGTCTACTGTGTCACTGGAGAGATTTGCAAGCTTTGCATTCCACAAAAAAGGCCGCATATCTTTGAAGCCGCGGCCAAAACACTCTGTGAAGTTGCATGTGTGGGGTGCCATCTCTAGGCATGGACCGGGATGCATTGTCATCTTTGAAGGTAAAATGTATCAAATATAATGTCGCCTTATGCACTGTACTTGACTAGTGTTGCCTTACCGTATGCACTGTACTGTACTATTGTGCAGTTTTTTGAGCACTTTTCTTTTCTTGCTATAGGAATCATGAATAAAGCTTTCTTCGAAGACAACATTGTGCCCGAGATAGTGCAATACATCACACGCGAGTTCCCCGATGGTCACCGCTTCTACCAGGACAACGATCCCAAGCACACCGCGTCAACGGCGCATATCCTTGAGCGCGGCATCAACTGGGTGAAGACGCCAGCGGAGTAAGTGCAGTAGACCGTGTCCCATTTTTGTTCCCCACTGTTTTTAGCTCTTAAACCAATTGTCCTTTCTTTCCAATGACAGGTCGCCAGACTTCAATCCGATCGAAATGGTCTGGCATCAGCTGAAGGACCATATCCGGAAAGTGGCGAAACCCTCCAAAAAGGACGAGTTGGCGAAAGGCATAATGAGTTTTTGGAACGATGTACTCACCGTGGAACGCTGCAATAAATATATAGACCATATTGCCACTGTGTTGCCCATTGTCATCGTGCGTAATGTGCAAGCATCAGGAAAGTAGTACTGTGCTGTAGTATTGTAAGTACTGTATGATACAGGTAAGTATGGCACAGAATTTTTCTTTCCAGATAGTAAGAGTATACTGTACACTACAGTAGTTAGTTTATTCTTTACAGAGAGAGCAGTACCAGCCATCAGGTTCAAGTACAGTACATAGAATTTAACCGTAGTCAGATTATACAGTAATTACAGTATACAGTAGACTAGTTTGACAGTACTACAGTAACTGCGTACTAACTGCTCCATTTTTTTCTTTCCAGAGAGGAAGCTACACCAACCACCTACAGTAGTTCTGCCATAATACAGTACAGTACGCACATACAGTACAGTACAGTAACTGCACTAATTTTTTGTTTTCTTGTCGTTTCAGGAAAAGGGGTGGCCTAGGGGGGTTGGGGTGTTGCGTCCAGTCTAATCTGCTTGTACTGTACAGTCAAATGTACAGTATATAAACAGCATTAATGATGTACACAAAACCTCTCCTCTCTCAATGAACTACTGTACTGCAGACAGAATGAGGAAAAGATAAAGACGGAAAAAAAAATATTACTGCAGTATACAGTATACAGTATATATTATACAGTACATTACAGTACTGTATATAGTATTAAATAATATTCTTATAAATGTGCATTACTCATGTTTCCCCATGTTTTACAAATGTTTTCCAAATGGTTATCCAATTTCAATCTGCCAAAAGAACTTAATAAAGACTGCATTACTGTATGTATTATTCCTGATTATTATTTTTATGTTTGTATTTTTTGGTTCCTGATAAAATAAAATAAATATTTATTCACTTTCCTGCACATCAGATTTAGGGAAAGGGTCACGCCAGCGAGGAGGGTCCTACCATTGAGCGTAATGGCGGAGAAAGCTTTGAACCGGCTAAGTCAGAATGAGCAGAAACCTGGAACCCATAACTCCGGTTCTGTTCGACCTAGAGAGCTCAGATTCGGTCACTATGTAGTCCTAGTTGCGGCAGGATTGCATGGCAAATTGCGACCCTCTCGTGGCAACAGAACGGAGTCAGGGTGATGTTAAAGTTCAGGTTTCTGCCATTGACTTGCATGGCAGAAAAAAAGCCACTTTGGTAATGTGCTTTTAAACTGTCTTTTGGGACCTCCGGTTCCGGGGGTCGTGCAAGGCTGATATTTTGCCACTGTGGCAAGTGTCCTTTCGCCTGAGGACCAGGCAAATTTCAACCCGCTCAGACCCACAGAACGGGTTATTTAAAATAATATTTATATATTTATTTATGTTTATTTTAAAGATATTAAAGAATGTACTGTATTGTATTTAAAACATGTGACTGTAAACCATACTGACTGACAAATGTTTTCACACCCTGATGCAATATCAGTGTACTCTCAATTCTCACTGTGCTGTGCACATCAGATTTACATTTCCAATTCGAGAGGGGATTTTCCAAAGCATTACCGTTCAAACAACAGGCCTCTAAGGGTTGGGGGAGGGGGATGGTGTGATTAGACGCAGGCGTACTGAGTGTTTGTAGCTCGGCTATGGGCGGATTAAGAACACAATGGCAATATGCAGAAGATCAATGACCCAGTGGAGAGAGGGGGATGGTAGGCTAGGGTGACTCAGCCGATTGACGCTTGGCTAGGGAGGGATTAAAAACTCTGAAGGTGTGTGGCTGAAATAGTTAACAGCAGTGTCATTTCAAAAGGCAGTTCACCATAATAATTTGATGAATAAACCCCCAAAGACAACCCCCAAATACAGTACATAAAAAGCAAGTCACTTTACCTCCCTTTGCCCCATGCACCAAAAATGTTTTGTGGCAGAAGAATTTAATAAAGGCTGCAGTAACCTGGAACCCATAACTCCAGTTCTGTTCGACCTAGAGGGCTCAGATTCTGTCACCATGTAGTCCTAGTTGTGGCAGGATTGCATGGCAAATTGCGACCCTCTCGTGGCAACAGAACGGAGTCAGGGTGATGTTAAATTTCAGGTTTCTGCCATTGACTTGCATGGCAGAAAAAAAGCCACTTTGGTAACGTGCTTTTAAACTGTCTTTTGGTACCTCCGGTTCCGGGGGTCGTGCACGGCTGATATTTTGCCACTGTGGCAAGGGTCCTTCCGCATGAGGACCAGGCAAATTTCAACCCGCTCAGACCCACAGAACGGGTTATTTTATATTATATTCGCGCAATTGGCGTGGGAACTACATAGGGGCTCGGTCAAGTTCACGGCCAATTGGCGTGGGAAATTCTGTTCTAGGGCACCTAGAAATAAAATTTATTGTGCCCCCAGATGTTAGGAACCCCCTCACTTCACCCCAACAGGGTCCGAGCATGTACAGTACTGTACTTTAAAATAAATTAAATATGCAATTTTACTATTACTGCGCGCGCACGCACAGACTGTGTTGAACCGTGTGAAGATTGAGATAATGTGTGTGGCAATCATCACCTCCATTTTGGCCTAAACCACCATTTTCTGAGTGTTTGCTTATATGAATGTTTATTTGTTTCATTCGTGAATGAATGAACTGTGAATGTTTGATTCTGCAGAGTATCGCTCCTAGATGTAACTCGCCCTTGTGTAATTCCTACAAGGCATTCAAGAATTGAAATAGCATTCGTAAGCGATTTCTCCTGTCTTAAGATATTCCTGCTGACCCGTAGGATTTCTTATCTAACAGCTACATTGCATACAGGGCTGGACAGAGTAACTCCCTTATGTCACAAGGTTAAGAGGCCCACACTATGGTAAATTATCGATAAGAATATAGTGTATGCAGCATATTTAGGTATCAACCAATATATATTTTTGCATGTCATCATATCATCATTTATCTCTAAGCCAGCCCCCTTAAGGGGTGTATTACTCATTTTGAAATGTATAAAAATGTGATCCAAGCAATATGTTGGGAGAGGCCTGAATTCTTTCTGAATTCTTCTCTCCCAATTGTGCCTTGGTACAGATAAACTCATGTGTTACTTTGAACCCTTGACTCATTGATTTTATTTCCACGCTTTGACAGATGGCGCCCAAATAGGGACACCCAACATCTCGGGAGCAGGAAACCCAGACGGAGCAGCTGCATACATTACTCAAACGTGCACACTTGGAATAAGGTAAAGCTTTACCCTTTTTAACAAAAAGCCGTTAGTTTAATTATTTGAGTAATTTGTAGACAGTTTGTTCTTTATGGGCAACCTACCTGAGTGACGGGACACCCTGTACCACGTGAGTTTATCAATATTATACTGACCAGGTATTGTCATTGTTGTTTTTGTATTATTGCCATAAACTCAGGTTATACCGTGTGCCGCTAAACGGCAGGGCCAAGTAAGGGCCCGGAAGGTATAATAATTAATAAGGTGTTAAGTCTCCTAGAACTTGGGGAGAGAACTATTGTTAAGGAACAGCAGGTAACTATTTTTAAGGCCACTGTTCCTTAACTCTATATTCTACTTATATTATACCAAGGGTTGGGGCACCTTATTGGAACCCGATCGACTGGCGTTGATCGGGGATAGGTCAGATAATAAGGTGGTAAGTCTCAAAAAACTTGTAAAGAAAAGATTTTGTTAAGGAGCAACAGGTGAATATTTTATTTTTTAAGACCACTGCTCCTTAGCTCCATATTCTACCAAGTAGTGGGCACCTTATTGGTACACAATCGACTGGCGTTGATCGGTGTAATACAGGAGAACTATGGGGAACCTACATTCTCAGTCGCCGGCGCAGGGTACGTCCCTTGAAATTATGTGTGGACTTTATGGCAATATAATGTTTTAAAAATGGATATTTAGTGACGCAGAATAAATTAAATAAGAAGGAAAGTGAAACATATCAGGCTCTGATTTAAAAATAACCACATCATTAGTGGACCCCCCTTTTTTCTAACCCCCTTTTCCTCATCTCCCTTTCCTCACCCCTTTTTCCTCTTCCCCCTTTTCTCACCCTTTTTCACTGAAAAGGAGTTGCATGTTTGTGAGGCACAGGAGTTGCATGTCTGTGAGGCACAGGAGTTGCATGTTTGTGAGGCACAGGAGTTGCATGTCTGTGAGACATGGAAGTTAATTATTAACCTAGGAAGAAATGGCTTGAATTTAAGAATGTTAAAGTAGTTTGTTTTTAGGAATGAATGCATTAATACTGCATGGGAAAAAAAAGGGGACATCCTCTTTAAATGTTTTTTGTTGGCGGTTTTGTCTTAGAAAGTTCATAGTAACTAGTTTAATGGCATAATATTATACATGTCATGGAGTGAAGTGTTTGTGTGTCACTCTGATAGTTAATGTATGTATGTATGAATGTCTTTATTCATTTAGCACCATTAGTGTACATAGCGCTTCACATTGTCACTTGTTGTACTAATCATAAAAATAACAAATAATCTCTTGTAAAATAGTCATTTAAGTTTAAACCCTTTTGTCAAAGTGTATTAAGCCTGCTGCCATCACAAGGCATAACAGTAGCATTTAAAATAAACCTAGGAAGCATTGTATGTTAAAGTCTGTTAGTGTAATATTTTAAAAGAGAATGAAAATTTGGCAGTTGTAAAAAGAAGTCATTTCACCCTGACTCAAATATGAATTTGTATTTTTTTACTGTAGCCCATTTTTGTTCCTGGGCGTAGGAAATACTGTGTTACAATATTTAAATGAAGTTTTAAATTTAAATTTTATGTGCTGATTTCGAGGAGTCAGGACTAAAAGCAAGGTATATCTAGAATGCAAAGTTTTAAAAAGTAAATGTTTATTTTTTATTTAAACAAAAAGAAAGAGTCTGATCTTATGGAGTAAGGAAGCTTTATTAAGTTTTACTCTGGCCCACAAGATTAAGATCATGTTGGAGTTTTGTAGAAAGGAGAATGAATGTTGATGGAAGATAAACTCAGAGAACCTGTGTATATGTGTGTGTGGGTGTGTGTAAGAAAGATAAGGAATTATAAATATATAGTAAATAAAACAATAAGATTTTTTATAGGAAGGGTTGCAGAGATGGTTTTGTTTGTAGTTATCAAGGTTTCTCTGTTCAAACTTATATTAGGAAACTAACGGTTTGTTTTCTTAAATACACTGCTCGTTTGATTTTTGAACAGCAGTCATTTAAAAGAGGGAAGGTTAAAAGCAGCCAAGCGGGCTGGCCCCCCTCCTCCAGCTTAAGGAATGTACAAAGACCACGTTCCAGACATGAAAAGTTAACTAGAAGTTGAAAAAGAAAAAAAATGTTTAAAAGCAGCTAAGTTATAGTATGAGGAAAGAGAATGATTCTGTAATGTATTTATTTTTGGACTAAGTTTATTGGCCAATACCCACTCAGCAGAAATGCTTTAGATGGCATAGCCCCTATTATGGAGGAATTATTACAAGAAGGGGTTATAATCCCCACATGCACTATCCAAATTACCTCTACGCAGAAACCAGTAAACACATTTAAATTCTATTTGTTCTATGTTTTTAATTCTATTTGTTATAATTGGTTTATTAACAATACAATAATATTTAATATGTATTTCCGTATTTGAATAGTGTCAAAAGTATACTCAGTACTTCACAAAGCGTACAATATAAACGAGTAAGCATAAAATCAGATATGAAATAATTTTTCCTATAAAGTTAACTGCATATGTGATGTATTTTTATAACTTTTAACCATTACCTCTCCTTTCCCTCCAAAAGGTGTCTTAATTTGAACCCTGACCTATAGCCTCTCATTTTAAAGAATACAACTGTAGGCTATCTAGATTTTATTTTTTTAAAGCAGTAGCTATTGTCAAATTCATGTTATATATATATATATTTAAATCTCAAGCTGCTGATGTTTTAAATACTATCATCCTTTATGTCGTATACTGTTCACATGTCATAGGATTTGCATATGAACAAAAGAGAGGATAATTTATATGATTTTCCATAACACACCTGTCTATATGCGGACTCTGCCTATTTTGTTCATTGCAACATTACCTTATGTGTGTTGTTTTGTTATTTATCCTTGAACATTTCTTGCCGATATGACCCCATTCATACTGTTGTGTTTTGGTGCTGTCTACTCATTGCTACACATAGCAACATGTTACTTCATGAATATTCATGTAGAGAGGGATATACCCCATCTCTTTACATTTTCCAGCATAACTATTGGATAGCTTTATTTTGAGCCTGTTTGGGAACTAAGTATTAATGTGATAAGCTGCTACTACGCGGTGTTTTGTGGTGAAGCTAATTAGCATTGTTAGTATATTATGGTCACTGGCCCCTAATGTTCTGATAGGGCTTTACACTTGTGTTCATACTAGCATTTTTGTTTACCGTATACTACTGTCCGTTTCGTTCACATGGGGACTTTTATTTATGGTTTATTAGTTGTCATTTTATGCATTTCGTAAGTTTTTAGCTTGTAAAAAAGTTGTATACGTTTTAGTTGTGTTATAGTTAAGTTTATGTGGATATTTCCCATTTGGTCTGTAATAAATTTGATATTAGTGGTATTAGTTATTTAACTGGTACTTTATGTATATTTTACAGTTTACAATGAGTGCAAGCTTTAGGGACTTTTAGTGACAACCTCTTATCACTTATCAGTGTTCTCTTACGATACTTTCCTATGCACCGTTGATTTCTTTTTTTTGTCGTTTGGTGAGCAAGGTATTTTTGTGTTTATTTTATATGCGGATGCCAAGATAGTGGTGAAAAACAAAAAAAAATTGTGCTGATACTAAATTATAGTGGTTAAAAGCGCTCTCCTTGTGCTTTTATTAATGAAATGTTTAAGTCTCTCCAAACTTAGGTGCAGCTTATACAGTCTACCAAGGAGAATACAAAGCAGCATCACCGCAAGAAAAAAGTGCCGGCACCACCGTAAACAGCTAACAAAGACAAAGAATCATCAAGCCAGTGTTTTGAGGGGTTTTCCCTGACCACTGGCCAACAGTTAGTGTATCTAGGCACAATAATCCTAGAACATTTAACCACCAAGGAATTAAGACTTCAGGCAAGGCCCGGTCTTAAACGAACAATTTGTTTTTTCTGAACTCAATATTATCAAGGCCCGGACTTAAACAAACAATTTGTTTTTTCAGGACTCCATATTATTTTTATGCTTTAGAGTGTGTTTTTAAGATGTATGCCCCGCTAGGCAAGATCAGCCTACACCATCCAGATGATGATAAGGGATGATCAGTTTTGAAATATTTGTAATGTTTATTGTTTTATGGTCACATCATTTTGCAGACAATCATACAATCTTGCACAATGCTACACAGGTTAATGGGTCACAAGGGAATATATACAATGAATCCCTGCCATACTCTAGTGGCCCCCAATGACGTAAGAGAGAATTACATTTAACCCCTTGAGTAGGGATACCTTACACTAATGCCGAATTTAAAATGATGAAATGTTAATTTGAATTTGTTTACAGGGAACTTTTCTAAACCGAATTCCACTGGTAAATGAGGTTCCTTTAGGTGGATTTTGCACTGGGAACAACAAATCAATTTATGGGCCAGGTGCCTCCACCAACTAATGAAACTTGTATGAAAATGTATTTACAGCCCTGAACTAAAAATTTACAGGGAGGATGTGGCCTTAATTTTTCAGTTTTAATTAAGATAGTAAAAAGTGCTTGCACAAATTCTAGTTTACCTAGGGGAGTGTATTGGATTTGTGGAAAATGGGCCTACAGAGTATTACCATGTGGTTGGACAGGGTCCTGCTATCTAGGTACAGTTGTACCTGCCTTTACAATGACCCACTGGCAGGATCAGGAATAGCAGAGCCACTTCCAACGCACAGGGGTTGAAAAGTAGTCTATGGAAAGAACAATTTTGGGCTAGCTTATTTCCTAATGTAGGAGTTGAGTTGCTATATGACAGGCTCAATGTACTAACGGATGTACTGGATGATGTTCTCAATCATACAACTACATTCATTAATTTACTTAATCAAGAACAGGTACAGATTAGATTAATGGCCCTACAGAATAGAATGGCTCTGGACTATATTTTAGAGTGTGTGCCCAAGTTAAAGAGCAATGTTATGTTATTTAGAGATCAAAGTGGTAAGATTGAGCATGAGGTAGAGAAGATAGCAGAGATACAGGAGAGATTAAGGAAAGGTGGAGATAAGAGGTGTGTTTTGTTAGGAATTACCATGTTGGTTGGTTTTCTAGAAGCGAAACTGATGAATGGATTTGTCTGTGTGCTTGCAGTTCTGATTGATTTGTATGACTGTGTCATGTGCAGTAAACCATACTGCAAAGGTGTGTAACACCCTCTACCCAGGCCATGCCACTGATCACAGACGACACCACGGAAGATGCAATCTCAGAAGGAAAAGTCAGTCCTCCTCAATGGAATACAGATGAAGATGATGGCAGAAAGACCAACCTGGCTGAGATGATAGCCATCAGCTCTGTGAGTTTCCAGAACTATCAAAGCCATGCAAAAGTGGGCCCTCCAGGCAGTGCAACGCTTCTGAGTTTTATCTGAATTAAACCTTAAAAGACTATGTTTTCAAGAATAAAAAGAGAGGACTGTGAAGTTTGAGATAATGTGTGTGGCTATCATCACCTCCATTTTGGCCTAAACCACCATTGTCTGAGTGTTTGCTTATATGAATGTTTATTTGTTTCATTCGTGAATGAATGAACTGTGAATGTTTGATTCTGCAGAGTATCGCTCTTAGATGTAACTCGCCCTTGTGTAATTCCTACAAGGCATACAAGAATTGAAATAGCATTCGTAAGCGATTTCTCCTGTCTTAAGATATTCCTGCTGACCCGTAGGATTTCTTATCTAACAGCTACATTGCATACAGGGCTGGACAGAGTAACTCCCTTATGTCACAAGGTTAAGAGGCCCACACTATGGTAAATTATCGATAAGAATATAGTGTATGCAGCATATTTAGGTATCAACCAATATATATATTTGCATGTCATCATATCATCATTTATCTCTAAGCCAGCCCCCTTAAGGGGTGTATTACTCATTTTGAAATGTATAAAAATGTGATCCAAGCAATATGTTGGGAGAGGCCTGAGTTCTTTCTGAATTCTTGTCTCCCAATTGTGCCTTGGTACAGATAAACTCATGTGTTACTTTGAACCCTTGACTCATTGATTTTATTTCCACGCTTTGACAACCGCGAAGGTATTAGACTTCGAAGACAACAGCTCGCAAACGCCCCCATGTGTTTTTATACGGCATTGCAGTATTGCAGACAGCGCGAATAAAATGTTTAAATCACAGCCGCGAAAATTACGCAAAACATCCCGGGCGAAAACGATACAAAACCGCACATCACCGGGATATTCCGAAATTCGCGGAGCTAGCCGAGTTCGAATAAAGTTGGTCACCACTGTATATACATACACACACACTATTTTGGGGGTAACCCCTTTGTTGGGTAACATTATGCACATTCATGCCTGCAACAACAACAAAAAAACACGGATTCAAATGTCAAATTTGTCTTTAGTGTGATTCCTATTGAGTGTGTCACAGAATCCACATTTAAAGGACATATTAAAACAATAAGTATATATCATACCCTTATCCTTGTATCTAGTCATGTGGATTTCTGCTCTTCTGGGGGAATCTGTAATTAGAGAACATTGGCACTTAACATAAATCATCAAATGGATATTTGTAATCACAGATATCTGAGATTGTGAACTTCGTGTAATTATACAGTTTCTCAATCTTTACTAAGGGCTTAATTCGGTATGGTCCAAAGCGGTCGTTCAGGACATTGATGGGGATTAGTGCCTTTCTTAGATATAGGGTTTAGTTTATAGGGTTTAGTTAATCTGAAGTGGCCATTCAAGTACAGAATATTCTGTACTTGAATGGCCACTTCAGATTAACTAAACCCTATAAACTAAACCCTATATCTAAGAAAGGTTTCCTGTTGCTCATGAAGATCCCACAATGTGAAGATCCCATTGACCACATACTGTAGAAGAATCCACTATTTCCAATTGTAACCCTTCTATGGTACCCCACCCGACATGAAATTGGGGGTTACACTCCTTCTGGTCACTCTGAGTGGTCTGGGTGCTGTGACCTGCGGGTAAACAGGAGGGCTGAGTGCTCCGCGGTGTTGTGGGGAGAATTCAGGACAGGAGGTGGGGTGTAGGACAGGTTATCTTGTTCTCTCAGGGTGCACAGCGTTTCAGCCAGCACGGATCCCCTGGGGTCTCCAGAGGAGAGACCCCCACTGACACTCCATTCTGCAGACACAGGGACACACAGCAGCTTCTTGTAAGTATCCGCGCTGCGGGTATACCCGCTTCCAGTGCCTCCTTATCATGTCTCCGAGCCGCTCGGGCTCCCCGGTGGCGTGCCTCACTCCTCGCAGGTCCCCCGCACGGCTGCTCTTGCACTTCCGGGTCGCACGCGGACCCAGGCTTCCATTTACTGGCGCCGGGCACCTGACCCCGCCTCCTCAGGCGCAGAACGCGCATCATACGCTTCCCTGCCCCTGCTCCATCAGGTCCGCCCCCCAGGCCCTTCTCCCTTATCAGGTCCTCCCTCGGGCCGCTCCTCCCCTTCCTCTGATAGGTCCCAGCTCCCCAGGCCCTTCTCCCCTATCAGGCCCTTCCTCTGGCCGCTTCCCGCTCCTCCCCTTCCTCTGATAGGTCCCAGCCCCCTATTTAGTCTCCCCTCACCATTACCTCCTTGCTCTGCATAGCTTCTGTACCTTGGTGCTGTCTGCTCTTGCCTGGCTCTCTTATCTTTCAGTCTCTGTTCCTGTCCCTGGATATTCTGCTGACCTCCCTGGATTTTGACCCCTGGCTTTGGACTTCGACCACGCTGCCCTCTGGAACCCCTTGGACTTGGCTTTGGACTCTCTACCTTGCAGACTTCTGTATCCCCTGGACACGGCTCACGGATCCCTACTACGCTGCTCTCTCTGCTCCACGACCCAGGCTTATGGACACTCTAATACGCTGCTCTCTCAACTCCTTGACCATTGTCTTTCGGACTTTACCATTTTACGCTGGAGTTGGCAAGTACTGTACCCTTTCTATTTTTGTTACCTGGACCATCTACGCTACTTCCACACTCCGGCCGTGCCCCCGTTTGCTGCTAGGTGTGTGGTATTTCTCCTATCCATCCCAGTCCAGGGGTCTCGTCTGTCTTGTGGGCAGGCCGAGCGTTACATTATGCAGAGCCCATCAGACCCAGACCCAGACCCCCCTGAGGTGGATGATACCCTAACTACCATCTCCAAACACTTTACCTTCTTGGAAAACCAGGTCACCGCTCTTAACCAACAGGTTGCTACCTTAACCGTCCAGATTCCCCAGGTTAATGTCTCTAGTTCCGTTATCTCCCCCACTGTCTCCCGTGGAGGAACAGGTTCTTCTGAGTTGCGTATCCCTACGCCCAGTAAATACGCGGGGGACCCGCTTGCATGCCGTGGGTTTTTAAATCAGTGCGAGATACAATTCGAACTGTCACCTTCTCGCTTCCCCTCGGACCGTACCAAGGTAGCTTATGTTTTTCCGTTCTCACCGGGGACGCCTTGACCTGGGCTTCACCAATCTGGCAGCTAAAACCTGAACTCACTTACAGCTTCCCTAACTTTAAGAGAGAATATCGTTTAGTGTTTGACACCCCTGGACGTAGTGATATGGCTGCTTCCTCCTTGTTCCACATTTCGCAGGGTCGGAGATCAGTGGAACGTTACGCTCTGGAGATCCGGACTATCGCGGCTGAGACAGATTGGAACGATGGGGCACTTTCCGCGGCTTTCTGGCAGAGACTTTCGGAATCCTTATAGGAAGAGCTGGCGGCTCGTGAGAGGCCATCCTCATTGGAGGCCTTAATCGCTTTGTGCATCAGGGTGGATCAACGACTTCTGGAGAGGCGGGCTGAACGTCAACGTCCTCGTACTTCTGTTCTTTGGCTTCTACTTCCAGGTCTCCTGCTTTTGTTCTAAAAGCATTGAACGCTCTGGAACCCATGCAACTGGGCAGTCATCAACTTCCTTCTATGGAGCGACTACGTCGGAGAGATTAGGGCCTGTGCTTCTATTGTGGATCTCCTGGGCACATCCTGCCGCGTTGTCCCTTAAGGCCGGGAAACGCCAACGCTCAGTGAGGTATGAGGGGATCTCACTGGGTACCATCTCTTCTTTTCCCTCTCCATCACAGGGTCTTCCCAAGCGCATCTTAGTGCCTGTCCTCCTTAAATACGCCAGCGTTCAAACCCCCGCTCGGGCCTTCCTCGATTCTGGATCCGGAGGGAATTTCGTAAATCATGCTTTTTCTATCCAGTATAACATTCCTCTCCGGGAGAAGGCCGTTCCGGTCGGTTTGGAGGCTATCGATGGTCGACCACTGCAGCCAGCTTTTATTTCCTTGGAGACACTTCTCATTGAACTTTCTATGAATGATGGACATTTGGAACTCATCTCTTATGATGTCATCCATTCCCCTTCGGTCCAAATCATCCTGGGCTTACCATGTTTACAACTACACAATCCCATCATCGATTGGACTGCCAAGTTCCCCGTTCAATGGAGATCCTCCCATGTGGAATTACCTTCTCCGTCCGCTGCGGTATTGGCCGTCTTGGAAACCTTTCTCCCGCAAGATGCCACCCTACCGGACGTCTATTCGGAGTTCCTGGATATCTTCAGTAAGACCAAATCCGAGGAGCTTCCCCCTCATCGCCCTTTCGACTGCCCGATTGACTTAATTCCGGATGCCTCTCTTCCCAAAACCAGGTCATATCCATTATCTTTGCCTGAGACAAAGGCCATGTCCGAGTACATCACAGAAAACCTTCAAAAAGGCTTCATCCAGAAATCCACTTCTCCCGCCGGAGCAGGATTCTTCTTTGTAAAAAATAAAGATGGGACGCTTCGCCCGTGCATCGATTTCCGTGGCCTAAACAAGATTACAATCAAGAATCGCTACCCTTTGCCTCTTATCCCAGAGCTCTTCGATAGGCTGCAAAGCGCGACAATTTTCTCTAAGCTTGATCTACGGGGGGCATATAACCTAATTCGCATCCGCAGTGGAGACGAGTGGAAGACCGCGTTCAACACGCGCAGCGGCCACTATGAGTACCTGGAGATCCCGTTTGGGTTGTGCAATGCCCCTGCAGTCTTCCAAGACTTCATGAATGAGGGTTTTTGTGATCTATTGAATTCTTTTGTGATTATCTACTTCGATGATATCCTCATTTTTTCAAAAACCCTCGAGGAACACATTCTCCATACCAAGATGGTGCTCTCTCGTTTACGGGCCAACAACCTCTACACCAAGATGGAGAAATGTGTCTTTCACCAATCCTCAACTACCTTCCTGGGGTACATTGTCTCGGATCAGGGGTTCACCATGGATCCGGAGAGGCTCAATTCTGTACTTGAATGGCCACAGCCTACTCGTTAAAGGCGATTCAGTGTTTCCTCGGTTTCGCAAATTATTATACAGTAGGAAATTTATTGCTGGTTTTTCTACCTTGGTAGCACCTATTACGGCCCTTACTAAAAAAGGGGCCGATCCTTTCTCTTGGCTATTGGAGGCCAGCCAGGCCTTTGAGTCTCTTAAAAGAGTCTTTGTCTCGGCTCCCATTCTGCGACATCCCGTCCTCACCCTCCCCTTTACCTTGGAAGTTGACGCCTCTGACGTGGGAGCCAGTGCGGTTCTCTCAAAGAACCACCCCCGAAGATTAACTACACCCCTGTGGGTTTTTTTCTAAAAAAAATTCTTCAGCAGAAAGAAATTACTGCGTGGGGAATAGAGAGTTGATGGCCATCAAGATGGCATTACAAGAATGGAGACATCTTCTGGAAGGAACCAAGGAACCCATTCTGATCGTGACGGACCACAAAAATCTTTCTTACATTGAAGGTGCTCGTCGTCTTGGGCCCTGTCAAGCTCGTTGGGCGTTGTTCTTTTCAAGGTTTAACTTCATCATCTCTATTCCTGGGACAAAGAATATCAAAGCGGATGCATTGTCCCATCAGTTTATCACTGAGGAGAGATCACAGGATGTCCCGGAGAGTATTCGGTCCCCCCAATTGTTTATCTCTGCCACCTCCTTTGACATACTGGATAAGATTTTGGAGTCTCAAGCACAGGTCCCCGAAGGGCTAGAAGTCCCTGATGGTCGTCTTTACGCAGCCCCACGTTTTCATCTTAAAATTCTTGAATGGGGTCACTCCTCCAGATCTGCCGGCCATCCCGGGTTTAAGTAAACTATGTCACGACTGTGCTCGCCACAAACCTGGGTCGGACCGCGTGGCTGAGGTGGGGTTGTAAAAGCACCGACCTTAGACCGCGCAGGCTGATCCGGATTGCGCAGTTCGTAGACGTACGTAGCAGGATCAGGATAGGAGAAGACAGCATCGTCGGTGGACACGCCAGGGTCAGGACTGGAGACATCAGGGTAAACGTTGTTCAAGCAGGAGTTCGGCAACAGGTAGTCAGGAGAGCCCCGCTTCAGCTTAGGAGCGCGGGAGTGGCCTCTGCGCGTGCGGCGACCATGGCCCATGGTACTGGTCTCAGGAGGTGGTAGACAGACCAGAGTAGCACACCGCCTAGCTGCACTGGTAAACCAGTGCTTCAGCGCAAGAGTCCTGAGCGGGCTGGGGAATCCTCCGTTTCAGCGCAGGAACCAGGACACGGCCTCTCTAGATTAGGGAAAGAGTAGGCCCCAGGAACCAGGAAGCTGAAGATACACAGGGAAACCTCCGCTTCAGTGCAGGAAACCAGGAACAGACCGCTGCATGAATATAGCAGCCGGTCACAGGAAACAAGAAGCTGAAGTAACAAGGAGAGTACTTAGCTTCAGCACAGGAAACAGGAACTGACCGCTGCATGAGACTAGCAGCCGGTCACAGGAACCAGGAAGCTGAAGACAACAAGGAGAGTACTCCGCTTCAGCACAGGAACAGACCGCTGCGTGACACTAGCAGCCGGTCTCAGGAACCAAGGAGACAGACAAGACAAGGCTTATGGCAGAACACAGAGACATCCAGGAAGGACTATGCTCGGCAGGGAGCATTGTGGGAAAGCAGTACTTAAAGGTCAGAGAACCAATGGCAGAAGGGGCGTGTGGCAGTATTGCTTTGGTGAGTGAATCCAGGCTGCAGTAAATATCAGGGGAAGTGTTCCAGGACTGCGCAAGTCTGCAAGGTAAGGCAAACATTAAACCGAGGAGCGGATTCCTTACAGTACCCCCCCTTCACGTGAGACCTCCGGGCGAACAAGACCACTCAGAGTTAGGGGACCAGGAGTTGTTCCTGAACCGTCTAGGATTGGTGTTAGAGTCATGGTTCAGAGACTCGTGGTCACTCCTTTGTGTACCCCCACCCCCCGGAGAGAACTGTGGCCAGATAGGGCCATCCATGGGTCTCGGGGACATCGAGTTGTTCCTAAAGTTTTTTAGGCGGAAAGGGGATCCGTAAACGAGCAGTTCCTTGGTGAGTACTGTTCTAGGATATGAGAGTGATGGTAGAGATATCAATGGTACCTGGCTCGCCCCGCGAAATGGCTTGGGAATCCAAGGCTGTGAAGAACCAGAGGGTTCCGGAGCAGCAACGGCAGAAGAACCCCCACTGGGAGCCCAGTCTTTAGTAATGGGACCAGAATTTAGGATAAGCGGCCTTGATAGTTGATCGAATATACCCGGGCGACCTTCGGGACAGACAAAGTCTTGGCTGACCTCTGCATGTAGGAATTTGAGAGGGACTTCTCCTCCAGAGGTCTCCCAGGTAGTGGTCAGCGAGGGTATAGGGTGGGTGGGAGCATTTCCCGGTATTGGTATGGAAGGTGACAAGGCAAGCAGTAAACCAGACATAGAGACCGAAATCTTGGGATACGTACAGAGTATTTCCAACTCAAAGGAAATAACAGGGGCAACAGAAGTTTCCGAGGGGGAAAAACATCGTTTCACAGAGGCAGAGAAGCACTCAGCAGTGGAGCTCTCAAATACTGGGGAACCCTCAGTGGGAGATAGTATTGTCTGGGGAGTAGGAATAGGCTTTGGGGCTTTAATATCAGAAACTTGAGAATCAGGCAGAGCAAGGGTAGCGGAGGGAGGGGAGCTAACCTCAGAAGCTGAAGTCTGTACTTCAGTGACAGGGACCTGAGAAACTACAAAAATAGCAGCGAGTAAAGGAATTGACTCCGGAGCTGGAGGCTCGGAATCCATAACAGAAACATCTCGCAAAGCAGGGGTACCGATAGGAGAACTAGCGTCAGGAGCTGGTGCCTGGGAATCAGTGATTGGTAATGGGAGAGTAATGATGGGAGTTAAAGAGACAATAAGCGGTAAGTTGGAACCGTGGAAACTCTTAATAGCAGAAACCTTCGAAGTAAAAGGAGTCTTATCCAAAACTGCAAGGGCCTAACAACAGGGGTGCTTGTCATGACAAAAACAGATTTAGGCGTGTTTACTAGTGCAAAAATTCTGATAACGGGACTCCTAGCCAGTGGTGAGGGTGTCAGGGTTTGACTAGTGAGAACATCAGATATAGTGATAAGTGACTTAGAATCAATCACTGAGGTTCTAGGTTTGCTGGACATGTGTGAGAAAGTACCCTTTAAGACAGGAATTTTAATTTTTACCCCGAGTAACCCAACGGTTGCTGGAGCACGTTTAGCTGCAGTGCTGAGGGACTGAGGTTTAACAAGAGCAGTAAAACTAAATAGCTCAGACTTAAACACCAGGACTTGTAAAATAGGCAGAGTGGTCTCAGACTGTACTAAGGGGGTAACAACCGATATGCTGATCCCTGGAGGGTTTGCATGGGCAGAGAAATCAGGGGAAGTAACAGCAAAGACGACCTCTATAGAAAGAGATTCTGAATCTGAAGGGAGGTTTTTACCTCTCCGAGTATCAGGGCCGACAAGGCAAATTTCAGAGAGAGGGGAAACTGTGTGCAGGCTTCTAGCTAGCACATATGAAAAAGCGTCGCTTTTAAGTGATAACAGTGTGTCAGCAAACATTCCTGGGAACACAACATGAACCCCAGGAGGGGCATACTGACCACTGTACGGTTTTAACCCTAAGCTTTGAGAAGGGGAGAACACAGACAGTACACGGGGGGTAATCATAACTGTACTGGTCTCTGAAGTGGGTATTTGGTAAGGAGTGTCTGGCAAACCAGAAATGACTGCAGATTCCACGACGTGGGGACTATGTGCTGAAGCAGGGATCATCGCTCTCTGGGTGACAGACTGGTTCAGCGAAGTACCTGGAAATGGGAACTCTGCGACCAAGCTTAGGGAAAAACTTGGTAACTGAATACATTTAACTGGAATCAGAACTTTAGGCGAAGTTTCAGGGGGCACAGCAGCTGAAACTTGAGCTGAAGCAGGGGTTTTATAGCAAAAACTAACTAAGGATTCAGCAACCTTGGGGAAGTCATTTAATGCAACCTCTGCTGTAGGACTTGGGGACACATTCTCTGAGGCTAGAACGAAGGCATTAGCTTGGAGGCAGCAAGAATTTACAGGAGTTAAAGCAGATAATACCTGAGAGTAGAACATAGAGAGTTTTTCCTCTGTAATAGGTGAGACAAGGGATTTTTCCTCTGGAGCTAGGGACGTGACCATGGCTGGCGAAGAACAGGGGGTTACCAAAGGGGACTCAGAGAGCTGCCCCACAGGATTTAATACAGGAATGACCCTGGGAACAGAACTTAGAAATTCAAACTGAGTACGTGGAGGTAGGAGGGATTTGTTCCCTGACAGGGAAGGCATGCAGAACTGCCTAGCAGGGGTTAAAGCAGGAAAAACTTCGAGGGCTGAAAAGGGAGATTCAGAGTTAAGAATAGAGGGAAAAAGGGACTTGTTCTCGGATACTAGAGCCTTAGTGTTGGCTAGAGAAATATACGTATACTCCAGGGGAACCTCACAGGACTGATCAGCAGGGCTTAACGTAGACGTATCATTGGTGTCAGAGTACCCGGGTGTACGATCAGGGCTAGGGACCGTGGCAGCATCTATGTTAGGGGGCAGTGATAGTGGGTCAGTTTGGTCATTTCCTGGAGAGGGAGATACGTCCCCAGGTTTAGCGACAGGTCTGGCAGCACAGGTGGACTGCCAAGCGGCAGCGTAGCTGGCGAGGAGAGGGTCCTGTTCCTTTATGCAAATGTCCAAAGTCAGGGAAAGTACACGGAGTGTGTCTTGAGCATGAACCACCATGAAGAGAGGGTCCTGTTGTACTAGGTGAATGTCCAATGATAAGGCCAAGGCAAGGAGTGCATTTCGGGCGTTGGCAAGTTTGATAGGATGCACATTATCCCAGGTTAAAGGGGAACCAGAGGAGCAAACACAAGCGGCCAGAGACTGTTTTAAGTCCTTGAGGCAATAAGCCTTACTAATGAGATCGTTACGGCATTGTCTTTGCAACGGGGTTAAACCTTCATACATAATCTGATCTTCAATCAGGGGTAGTATTTCGCACAGATACTGGTTTTCAAACTGGGACTGGTCTACAGGCCGGGACAGGATTTCAGACAGAAACATACCAACCCTCACCACAGGGCGGTCCGAGTTTGTGGGGTCGAGCATACTGTCATGACTGTGCTCGCCACAAACCTGGGTCGGACCGCGTGGCTGAGGTGGGGTTGTAAAAGCACCGACCTTAGACCGCGCAGGCTGATCCGGATTGCGCAGTTCGTAGACGTACGTAGCAGGATCAGGATAGGAGAAGACAGCATCGTCGGTGGACACGCCAGGGTCAGGACTGGAGACATCAGGGTAAACGTTGTTCAAGCAGGAGTTCGGCAACAGGTAGTCAGGAGAGCCCCGCTTCAGCTTAGGAGCGCGGGAGTGGCCTCTGCGCGTGCGGCGACCATGGCCCATGGTACTGGTCTCAGGAGGTGGTAGACAGACCAGAGTAGCACACCGCCTAGCTGCACTGGTAAACCAGTGCTTCAGCGCAAGAGTCCTGAGCGGGCTGGGGAATCCTCCGTTTCAGCGCAGGAACCAGGACACGGCCTCTCTAGATTAGGGAAAGAGTAGGCCCCAGGAACCAGGAAGCTTAAGATACACAGGGAAACCTCCACTTCAGTGCAGGAAACCAGGAGGCTGAAGACGCAGGGGGAATCCTCCGTTTCAGTGCAGGCACCAGGACACGGCCTCTCTAGATTAGGGAAAGAGTAGGCCCCAGGAACCAGGAAGCTGAAGATACACAGGGAAACCTCCGCTTCAGTGCAGGAAACCAGGAACAGACCGCTGCATGAATATAGCAGCCGGTCACAGGAAACAAGGAGCTGAAGTAACAAGGAGAGTACTCAGCTTCAGCACAGGAAACAGGAACAGACCGCTGCGTGACACTAGCAGCCGGTCTCAAGAACCAAGGAGACAGACAAGACAATGCTTATGGCAGAACACAGAGACATCCAGGAAGGACTATGCTCGGCAGGGAGCATTGTGGGAAAGCAGTACTTAAAGGTCAGAGAACCAATGGCAGAAGGGGCGTGTGGCAGTATTGCTTTGGTGAGTGAATCCAGGCTGCAGTAAATATCAGGGGAAGTGTTCCAGGACTGCGCAAGTCTGCAAGGTAAGGCAAACATTAAACCGAGGAGCGGATTCCTTACAGTACCCCCCCCCTTCACGTGAGACCTCCGGGCGAACAAGACCACTCATAGAGTTAGGGGACCAGGAGTTGTTCCTGAACCGTCTAGGATTGGTGTTAGAGTCATGGTTCAGAGACTCGTGGTCACTCCTTTGTGTACCCCCACCCCCCAGAGAGAACTGTGGCCAGATAGGGCCATCCATGGGTCTCGGGGACATCGAGTTGTTCCTAAAGTTTTTTAGGCGGAAAGGGGATCCGTAAACGAGCAGTTCCTTGGTGAGTACTGTTCTAGGATATGAGAGTGATGGTAGAGATATCAATGGTACCTGGCTCGCCCCGCGAAATGGCTTGGGAATCCAAGGCTGTGAAGAACCAGAGGGTTCCGGAGCAGAAACGGCAGAAGAACCCCCACTGGGAGCCCAGTCTTTATTAATGGGACCAGAATTTAGGATAAGCGGCCTTGATAGTTGATCGAATATACCCGGGCGACCTTCGGGACAGACAAAGTCTTGGCTGACCTCTGCATGTAGGAATTTGAGAGGGACTTCTCCTCCAGAGGTCTCCCAGGTAGTGGTCAGCGAGGGTATAGGGTGGGTGGGAGCATTTCCCGGTATTGGTATGGAAGGTGACAAGGCAAGCAGTAAACCAGACATAGAGACCGAAATCTTGGGATACGTACAGAGTATTTCCAACTCAAAGGAAATAACAGGGGCAACAGAAGTTTCCGAGGGGGAAAAACATCGTTTCACAGAGGCAGAGAAGCACTCAGCAGTGGAGCTCTCAAATACTGGGGAACCCTCAGTGGGAGATAGTATTGTCTGGGGAGTAGGAATAGGCTTTGGGGCTTTAATATCAGAAACTTGAGAATCAGGCAGAGCAAGGGTAGCGGAGGGAGATGAGCTAAACTCAGAAGCTGAAGTCTGTACTTCAGTGACAGGGACCTGAGAGACTACAAAAACAGCAGCGAGTAAAGGAATTGACTCCGGAGCTGGAGGCTCGGAATCCATAACAGAAACATCTCGCAAAGCAGGGGTACCGATAGGAGAACTAGCGTCAGGAGCTGGTGCCTGGGAATCAGTGATTGGTAATGGGAGAGTAATGATGGGAGTTAAAGAGACAATAAGCGGTAAGTTGGAACCGTGGAAACTCTTAATAGCAGAAACCTTTGAAGTAAAAGGAGTCTTATCCAAAACTGCAAGGGCCCTAACAACAGGGGTGCTTGTCATGACAAAAACAGATTTAGGCGTGTTTACTAGTGCAAAAATTCTGATAACGGGACTCCTAGCCAGTGGTGAGGGTGTCAGGGTTTGACTAGTGAGAACATCAGATATAGTGATAAGTGACTTAGAATCAATCACTGAGGTTCTAGGTTTGCTGGACATGTGTGAGAAAGTACCCTTTAAGACAGGAATTTTAATTTTTACCCCGAGTAACCCAACGGTTGCTGGAGCACGTTTAGCTGCAGTGCTGAGGGACTGAGGTTTAACAAGAGCAGTAAAACTAAATAGCTCAGATTTAAACACCAGGACTTGTAAAATAGGCAGAGTGATCTCAGACTGTACTAAGGGGGTAACAACCGATATGCTGATCCCTGGAGGGTTTGCATGGGCAGAGAAATCAGGGGAAGTAACAGCAAGGACGACCTCTATAGAAAGAGATTCTGAATCTGAAGGGAGGTTTTTACCTCAACGAGTATCAGGGCCGCAAGGCAAATTTCAGAGAGAGGGGAAACTGTGTGCAGGCTTCTAGCTAGCACATATGAAAAAGCGTCACTTTTAAGTGATAACAGTGTGTCAGCAAACATTCCTGGGAACACAACATGAACCCCAGGAGGGGCATACTGACCACTGTACGGTTTTAACCCTAAGCTTTGAGAAGGGGAGAACACAGACAGTACACGGGGGGTAATCATAACTGTACTGGTCTCTGAAGTGGGTATTTGGTAAGGAGTGTCTTGGAAACCAGAAATGACTGCAGATTCCACGACGTGGGGACTATGTGCTGAAGCAGGGATCATCGCTCTCTGGGTGACAGACTGGTTCAGCGAAGTACCTGGAAATGGGAACTCTGCGACCAAGCTTAGGGAAAAACTTGGTAACTGAATACATTTAACTGGAATCAGAACTTTAGCCGAAGTTTGAGGGGGCACAGCAGCTGAAACTTGAGCTGAAGCAGGGGTTTTATAGCAAAAACTAACTAAGGATTCAGCAACCTTGGGGAAGTCATTTAATGCAACCTCTGCTGTAGGACTTGGGGACACATTCTCTGAGGCTAGAACGAAGGCATTAGCTTGGAGGCAGCAAGAATTTACAGGAGTTAAAGCAGATAATACCTGAGAGTAGAACATAGAGAGTTTTTCCTCTATAATAGGTGAGACAAGGGATTTTTCCTCTGGAGCTAGGGACGTGACCATGGCTGGCGAAGAACAGGGGGTTACCAAAGGGGACTCAGAGAGCTGCCCCACAGGATTTAATACAGGAATGACCCTGGGAACAGAACTTAGAAATTCAAACTGAGTACGTGGAGGTAGGAGGGATTTGTTCCCTGACAGGGAAGGCATGCAGAACTGCCTAGCAGGGGTTAAAGCAGGAAAAACTTTGAGGGCTGAAAAGGGAGATTCAGAGTTAAGAATAGAGGGAAAAAGGGACTTGTTCTCGGATACTAGAGCCTTAGTGTTGGCTAGAGAAATATACGTATACTCCAGGGGAACCTCACAGGACTGATCAGCAGGGCTTAACGTAGACGTATCATTGGTGTCAGAGTACCCGGGTGTACCATCAGGGCTAGGGACCGTGGCAGCTTCTATGTTAGGGGGCAGTGATAGTGGGTCAGTTTGGTCATTTCCTGGAGAGGGAGATACGTCCCCAGGTTTAGCGACAGGTCTGGCAGCACAGGTGGACTGCCAAGCGGCAGCGTAGCTGGCGAGGAGAGGGTCCTGTTCCTTTATGCAAATGTCCAAAGTCAGGGAAAGTACACGGAGTGTGTCTTGAGCATGAACCACCATGAAGAGAGGGTCCTGTTGTACTAGGTGAATGTCCAATGATAAGGCCAAGGCAAGGAGTGCATTTCGGGCGTTGGCAAGTTTGATAGGATGCACATTATCCCAGGTTAAAGGGGAACCAGAGGAGCAAACACAAGCGGCCAGAGACTGTTTTAAGTCCTTGAGGCAATAAGCCTTACTAATGAGATCGTTACGGCATTGTCTTTGCAACGGGGTTAAACCTTCATACATAATCTGATCTTCAATCAGGGGTAGTATTTCGCACAGATACTGGTTTTCAAACTGGGACTGGTCTACAGGCCGGGACAGGATTTCAGACAGAAACATACCAACCCTCACCACAGGGCGGTCCGAGTTTGTGGGGCCGAGCATACTGTCATGACTGTGCTCGCCACAAACCTGGGTCAGACCGCGTGGCTGAGGTGGGGTTGTAAAAGCACCGACCTTAGACCGCGCAGGCTGATCCGGATTGCGCAGTTCGTAGTCGTACGTAGCAGGATCAGGATAGGAGAAGACAGCATCGTCGGTGGACACGCCAGGGTCAGGACTAGAGACATCAGGGTAAACGTTGTTCAAGCAGGAGTTCAGCAACAGGTAGTCAGGAGAGCACCGCTTCAGCTTAGGAGCGCGGGAGTGGCCTCTGCGCGTGCGGCGACCATGGCCCATGGTACTGGTCTCAGGAGGTGGTAGACAGACCAGAGTATCACACCGCCTAGCTGCACTGGTAAACCAGTGCTTCAGCGCAAGAGTCCTGAGCGGGCTGGGGAATCCTCCGTTTCAGCGCAGGAACCAGGACACGGCCTCTCTAGATTAGGGAAAGAGTAGGCCCCAGGAACCAGGAAGCTTAAGATACACAGGGAAACCTCCGCTTCAGTGCAGGAAACCAGGAGGCTGAAGACGCAGGGGGAATCCTCCGTTTCAGTGCAGGAACCAGGACACGGCCTCTCTAGATTAGGGAAAGAGTAGGCCCCAGGAACCAGGAAGCTGAAGATACACAGGGAAACCTCCGCTTCAGTGCAGGAAACCAGGAACAGACCGCTGCATGAATATAGCAGCCGGTCACAGGAAACAAGAAGCTGAAGTAACAAGGAGAGTACTCAGCTTCAGCACAGGAAACAGGAACTGACCGCTGCATGAGACTAGCAGCCGGTCACAGGAACCAGGAAGCTGAAGACAACAAGGAGAGTACTCCGCTTCAGCACAGGAACAGACCGCTGCGTGACACTAGCAGCCGGTCTCAGGAACCAAGGAGACAGACAAGACAAGGCTTATGGCAGAACACAGAGACATCCAGGAAGGACTATGCTCGGCAGGGAGCATTGTGGGAAAGCAGTACTTAAAGGTCAGAGAACCAATGGCAGAAGGGGCGTGTGGCAGTATTGCTTTGGTGAGTGAATCCAGGCTGCAGTAAATATCAGGGGAAGTGTTCCAGGACTGCGCACGTCTGCAAGGTAAGGCAAACATTAAACCGAGGAGCGGATTCCTTACAGACTACTGATCTGATTCGGCGAACCTTCTAGTGACCCAATATGTTAAAGGACATTAGAGCTTTAACCTCCTCTTGCCCAGTCTGCGCATAAAATAAATCTGTCCGTCAAAAGCCTTCCGGTCTTCTACAACCCCTCCTGGTCCTGGACCGTCCTTGGAGTCACATTGCTATTGACTTCATCGTGGATCTTCCCCCGTCTAATGGTATGACTACTATTCTAGTAATTGTTGACAGATTCTCCAAGCAGAAAAAACAAAGGAGTACAAATGGTTGTACTCCTAAAAGAATTCACTATACTGCACACCACTGGAGTTAAAATATACCTTTTAATAATAAACTTAAAACATATATTACCAAAGGAGTGTGTAACGTAATTAAAAGAGAATTAAATCAACAATACTTGGCGCCTGGGTCACCTAATAATTATGATGGAGAAAAAACCCTATTACCCAATGGAATATGGTAGGGTATGAGGGACTCAGAGTACTATTAGTCAGGGTAAAAAAAACCTCTGTATCAGCTAACAGAACAGATGATGAAAAATATATGAAAAGCAGTGAGGAGAACAGTATAACAGTAGAATTAGTTGGAGCTCCACCTAGTATAATCAAAGACCCCAATAGTATATCAAATTACATCCAGAATCAGGGGTGTTGGCACCATGAGTGTAAAGTCAATAACTGACACTCATGGAACAGCTAACAGAGCAGCAAAATAAATTCACAGCAAAGGAGCTGCAAGGTATGTCCATAACTAGGTAGAGAGATAACAGCAGACCTCCCTAACTGAGCGGCACTAAGCTATAATAGAGTCTTGTCATGAACTGTATAAGCTGAAACAGGAGACTACAAACACTACATTAAAACAGCTCCAAGTAGGAGACTTAGAAAACAGAAAAGATAGGGTAGCAAGGGGTTAACACTATCCAGACAGAAACTTACAGATAATATAAGAACCACAACAGGGCTGATCACCCCTAATATGGGACCGATAAAACTGATGTGATGATGATATCATTAATAAACTTACACAGCCTTATGTAAGCGTAGGTATATAATGGTATCTGTGGTATATTCTCCAAACTGTTCAAGGAGGAATGGTAGGGGTATTATTGATATAATAGCAGAATACTTACACGGCTCAGTGTAAGTAAGGGTGTAGTATAATGGTCTGTGGGGTTCAGCTTAACCCTTCCAGGATGTAGACCAAAGTAAAGGCACCAGCATGTGTTCTTAAATAGGAGCTGCAATCAAAACTCCCCTTTTGGTGCCTGGGATCAGGCAATCCTATTCGTTCTCCCCGGTTCAACAATCAAGGGGTAAGTGAGGCACAGTTTCAGTATGAATTTTTTATTTTTTTTAACTTGTCATTTTTATTGGTTTTTCAAGTAGGTTACAGTCATAATACATTGCCGGATCAAAATTGTGTCATGCATTTTCAATATCTGATCTGTATAACGACTGTGGAACATTCAATTAGAGTAGCGTTTTGACGGTGTATATTAAAAATAATAAAGAACTAAAAGAAAAGGGGACGGTAGGGAGGAGGGGGTGGAGGGGGAGGGGTGGGGGGAATGTTGGATTGCCACGATACCATACCGGGTCTTCGGGGTCGCTCTGTTATCCTTAATTGCCTGGGATATAACTGTTCTCCGCTGGATCCTTGTGGGCGTTGTATGTGATTGAGCATCTCCGAAACTCCTATCTGATACTGCATTATAGGAAAATATATATATATCAAAGCAGTATTGTGGATCTTACTACCCCTGGGATGTCTGTCTGTGCCAGCCATGGTGACCAGACTTTTAGAACATTTTCGCCAGAGTCGTTAACTAAACTTGTTAACTTCTCCATCTGGCAGACGAACCAAATTCTGTTTTGAATCTTGGGAATTGAAGGAATTTCACATTGTTTCCATAAAGCCGCGATCTCGCACCTCGCTGCTGTTGCAAAGTGAGCAATAAGTTTAAGGTCTGCTTTTGAGATTCCCCTATGGGCTCTGCCCAATAAGAAGAGCCCTGGGTCGAATGGAATTTTGAGGCCCAAAATCCTCTCTAGCCAATCTCTGATTGTATGCCATAACGGAGCCAGTCGAGGGCAGGACCACAGCATATGTAACAGATCCGCAGGATCTCCGCATTGTCGAGGGCACAATGGGGAGATCCCCTTGGAAAATTTCGATAATTTGAGTGGGGTCAGATACCACCTCATCAGGACTTTATATGCGTTCTCCTTCAATGTGGTACATATTGAGCTCTTGGCTGCTGCCGTTGCTATTTGAGTCCATGAATCTTCATCTATGGTCTCACCGAGATCTGCTTCCCATTTTAACATGTACCCTAATTTTTGGGTGACTTTGGCCGCTGTACCGACTACTTCTCTATACAACTGCGATGTGAGTCCCTTAGTTGTTGTCTCTTTGAGACAGAGCTTTTCAAATATTGTCAATGGGGGATGTGGGCTTGTTTTATTATAAAATGCTCTGATCTGGAGGTACCTAAAAAAATTCGGAGTGCGGGATCTTTTTGTGTGTTCTAACTTGGTCAAATGTTAAAATTTTGTCTCCTCCCTCCAGATCTTTAAGTCTTGAGATATTATTGTGTTTCCATAGTATAAAGTTTGCACTATCTAGACCTGGAGCAAAGTGTGGGTTCCCCCACAGGGGCGTCATCAATGTGTTTTTGGTGGTGAGGCCACATTTGAATTTGACAGCATCCCAGATTGCTAATGAATTGGTCATTGAGGATAGCGACTGATGTATAGCTTTTAATCTCGCTATTTTTGGGGTCCATATTAGATGGCTTCGCTCCAATGGGGAGCAGGACGTGCTCTCGACTGCTACCCATCTTTTCGAATCGGGGTTTATCTGCCATTGAGAGATTTGACATAATTGGGCCGCTCTGTAGTATGATACCAAGCAAGGTACTGCCAAGCCACCTTCTGTCGGTTGTTTCAGTAATGTTTGTTTGTTAATTCGTGCCTTTTTACCCCCCCCATATAAATTTGGATAAGGTGGTTTGTAACTTGTTAATTTCTGTCAAATGTAAGGGAACTGGGAGTGTTTGGAACAGGTACAAAATGCGTGGGAGTAAATTCATCTTTATGCTGTATATTTTGCCTATCCATGATATATTAAATTTTGACCAGCGCCTTAGATCTTCTCTCAGAGTTCGAATGAGCTTGGGGTAGTTAGCTTTGTATATTTCCCAGTAAGTACGGGTAATAAAGACCCCCAGGTATTTGATCGCTTTATTTTGCCACCGGAAGTTAAAATTAAGTGATATAAGCTTTTCTTCAGCTTTCGGGATCATGATGTTTAAGGCCTCTGATTTCGTTTGATTGATCTTGAACCCTGATATTTTGTTAAATTTATCCAACAAGCTGAAGAGATTGGGGAGAGAGGTGAGGGGCTTGGTCAAAACCAAAAGGACATCGTCCGCATATAGGGCAATTTTGTGAACTTGGGATTCAATTTCAATCCCTGAAATATCCGGATTTTCCCTTACTTGAGCCGCGAATGGCTCCATACACATGGCAAAGAGCAGGGGAGAAAGGGGGCAACCCTGTCTTGTTCCACTTCTGATCTTGAAAGGATCCGAGGGGAACCCTTGATGGATAACTCTAGCTATTGGGCCTGCGTAGAGCGCCATTATGGCTGTGATTAAGTGACCATCGAATCCAAATGCTCCAAGCGTATCTTTCAAGTATGCCCAGTCGATCCTATCAAACGCCTTTTCGGCATCTAGACTTAACGCCATAACTTTTACTTTGTTGGAATTGGCTATTTCTAACAGATCAATGATTCGTCGGATGTTATCGGCCGCTTGTCTATCTTTAACAAAGCCAACCTGATCTGGGTGTATTAGTCTAGGTAGGATCTGACTTAAACGGTTGGCAATTAATTTAGCATATATTTTGATATCTGTATTGATGAGTGAGATGGGCCTATAACTCTTACAATCTAGGGGATCTTTTCCTGGTTTATGGATTATTGATATCGACGCTTGGAGCATATGTTCGGGGAAGGGGCTACCTGCAAGAACTGTGTTGAATACTTTGAGCAGGTAGGGGGCTAATATTTCACTATATTTTTTATAATATAGGCCTGAAAAGCCGTCTGGCCCCGGCGCTTTTGACGCCTTCAAATTACTAATGACTAGGGATATCTCTTCTAGGGTAAAGTCTCTGCCCAAGACCTCTCTCTCCTCTGCCATCAGTTTCGTTAGGTTAGAGTTGGCGAGAAAATTCCCACGTGCTCTGTCTGTTTGAGGATTATGCGCTATTTTATCCCCATTATAGAGATTTTCGTAATATGTTTTTAATTCCTCCACAATAATTTTAGGGTTACCTGAAATGATGCCTGATTTCTTCCTAATAGCTTGGATATTATAATTTGGAGTTTTGTATCTTAATTTGTTTGCAAGCATAGTATCTGGCTTGTTCGCTTTATCAAAAAACATCCTCTTTGACCAGTTCAATGAAGTGTCAGCCTGGGAGGTTAACAACAAATTGAGTTCGATTTTTACGTCTTTCAGTTTTGTAAGGATACTGGGGTTATTGGTTTGTTTATGATCATCTGAAAGCTGCTTTAGTTTAGATTGTAGTGACCGGATCTTGGCCATTCTTATTTTTTTCTTTCTGGAGGCTAAGCCAATGAGAACCCCTCTCAGGGTCGCCTTATGGGCCTCCCATAAGGATAGCTGAGAGTCCACTGAGCCTGTGTTGCTCTCAAAATATTGCTTTATTTCTTCAGCAATTAACTGAGAGAATCCCGGGTCTTTCAGGAGGGACTCATTCAGTTTCCAGTTTGGTCCCGGTCTATCTAGAGTTAGTTGTGTGCATCTCAGCTCTATAGATGCGTGATCTGACCATGAAATATCATGGATCCCAGTATGGGAGATCTTAGGAACCAGTCTGCTAGAGACAAAGAAGTAGTCGATTCTGCTATATGTTGAGTGTGGGTGTGAAAAAAAGGTATAGTCCATATCGTGAGGGTGCTGTTCCCGCCATATATCTAGTAGGTGATTCTTTTTTAGACCCCTACGCAGGGCATTTGGTATAGATTTGGGATAACGCTGTGCTGGGCCCGATCTATCAAGTTTAGGATTAAGGGCGGTGTTGAAATCACCCGCTACTATTATTGGGCCTTGTGTGACTTTATGTAGCTTATTGAAGAAGGTTGTGAAAAATTGTGGGTCATGACTATTGGGGGCATATATCGTTGCTAATGTAAGTATTTGACCATTGATAGATCCTATCAAGATTAGGTATCTGCCCTCTTTGTCTTTGAATGTTTTCTCCACTTGGAATGGGCACTTATTATGAAAGATGATCGCTACCCCTTGCTTTTTTTTGGTAGAGGATGAGGTATAGAATTGCCTGAAGTGCTTGTCCAGGTATTTTGGTGCACTATTAGCGCTAAAGTGTGTTTCTTGGACTAGAATAATATCTGCCTGCCGTCTTTGATAATCCGCACACGCTACCTTCCTCTTACTCGGGCTATTCAGGCCTTTCACATTGTGGGACAAGATGATCAACCCCATGACGAGGTGATTTGGAGAACTAGTATAAGTGATATGTGTTGGTTGTGGTGTGGTGGGGTGCATTGTACCTTCACATCCAACGTCCTTGGTTTGGAGGAGTCTTTGGCATGGGCATCAACACCAAGCGGGCATCGCGGCAATCCAGCGGATAGGAAGGGGGGAGGAAAAGAGACAAAAAACAACAACAAAAACAACTGCGGAGATCCACTTAAGGTCAGAGACCTCTGTGGATCTCTTGCCTTTGGGAGAGCAAATTGTAGACAACTATCTGTACGCATTGTACAGCTGCCCAAGCTATTCTGGGCATGCTCTTCCCGAAGGACTTTGTGGTATGTCCTGTAGTTAGTCAGGGCATACCGTGTCGGCCACATAGCGGCAGCTAGGGAAGGGGGAGTCCCCCCCTTCGACTCTTTTGAGAAAAATAACCAGTACAAACTGTGTACTTTTAACATTTGAATGAGTAAATTTCTAACAACTCTGTTTGGGACAGGGGAAATCTAGGATTAGTTGGGTATACTGTTATTAACTTTCTTAGCTGCGGTAACGCCATCATGTTGTCTAATCAGCTTCTGTGTGGAGAGATTTAGGCCACGCGTGCCCCGGTGGTGAACCACGTAAACAGACACTAACAGGGTGGGTGGCATCGGGAGGGAAGGTAGTCCATAGGGTAAGCATCCCATTCTCTCTCATCCGGGTGCATTGATCAATTTGAGCCCTGTATATGCCTAGCGTATTGATATGTGGATGTGAGGATGTCACAATCTTATGCCCCCCTCCCAGATCTGCTGGTGGACCTGTCTGGTGAGATTCCCTCTCCCTCCCCAACCTTCCAGTAAATTACATATATGAGCCTGAGGAAGCCGTGTGTTATGGCGAAACGCGTTGCTCCAACCTCACTTGTTTTTGTTCAACCGAGGCTTCCGTAGCCAGTGGACACATTGACAGTCGCAGTTTGCTCCTGAGCAGAGGCGCGTCATCTCCCTGCACTCCGGACGCGGAGGCAGAGCAGCTTTTGCGGCTAGAAGGTTACACTGGCATACGGCAACAAGCCTGATTGTCGTTCTATGTGAGTGCTATTTGTATGTTAAAGTATGTAGATGTTTGAAACTAATAAATGTCTTGTTAAAAATTTCATACTGAAACTGTGCCTCACTTACCCCTTGATTGTTGAACCAGGGAGAACGAATAGGATTGCCTGATCCCAGGCACCAAAGAGGGGAGTTTCGATTGCAGCTCCTATTTAAGAACACATGCTGGTGCCTTTACTTTGATCTACATCCTGGAAGGGTTAAGCTGAACCCCACAGACCATTATACTACACCCTTACTTACACTGAGCCGTGTAAGTATTCTGCAATTATATCAATAATACCCCTACCATTCCTCCTAGAACAGTTTGGAGGACATACCACAGATACCATTATATACCTACGCTTACACAAGGCCGTGTAAGTTTATTAATGATATCATCATCACATCAGTTTTATCGGTCCCATATTAGGGGTGATCAGCCCTGTTGTGGTTCTTTTATTATCTGTAAGTTTCTGTCTGGATAGTGTTAACCCCTTGCTCCCCTATCTTTTCTGTTTTCTATGTTTCTCTAAGGCAGGGTTTCCCAAACTTTTTTTTCCGTGACCCGGTTATTTTTGAACTTCTCCTTCGTGACCCACTAAAAATTTTATCGCCTATACTGGCCTATAGGGCCTGCACAGACACACACACAGCCACTGATACACACACAGACACACACACACAGCCAATGATACACACACACACACAGCCACTGATACACACACACACACACAGCCACTGATACACACACACACAGCCACTGATACACACACACACACACACACAGCCACTGACACACGCAGCCACTGACACACACAGCCACTGATACACACACACAGCCACTGATACACACGCAGCCACACAGAGACACTGCTACACACACACACAGACACTGATACACACACACACACACACACACACACACTGATACACACACAGAGACACTGCTACACACACACACACACACAGCCACTGACACACACACACACAGATACACACACACCCAGACACTGATACACACACACAGACACTGATAAACACACACACACACACACACTGATACACACATACACACACACACTGATACACACACAGACACTGATACACACACAGACACTGATACACACACTGATACTGATACACACACACACACTGATATACACACATACAGAGACACTGATATACACACACACACAGACACTAATACACACACACTGATATACACAAACACACTGATATAAACACAGACACTGATACACACACTGATACTGATACACACACATACAGAGACACTGATATACACACACACACACACACTGATATACACACACACACTGATATACACACACATACAGAGACACTGATATACACACACACACACACAGACACTGATACACACACACAGACACTGATACACACACACACACACACACACACACACACACACACACAGATACACATACACAGACACACTGATACACACACACACACAGCCACTGATACACACACACACACACACACACCCACTGATACACACACACTCCCCTATACGCACACAGACACAAACAGTGAATTACAGGCAACAACGAATGTGAGTGACTGGAGGGGGGACAGGTACTGGGTGGGTGGGTGGGAGGGGGGGGACAGGGATTAGGTGGGTGGGAGCGGGGGGACAGGGACTGGGTGGGTGGGAGCGGGGGGACAGGGACTGGGTGGGTGGGAGACAGGGTCACTTGGGTGGGAGACAGTTACTGGGTGGGTGTGTGGGAGACTGTGGGTGAGTGACTGGGTGGGTGGGTGGGAGACGGTGGGTGGGAGAGAGTGACTGGGTGACAGTGGGTGGGTGACAGTGACTGGGTGGGGTGACTTACCTTGCCGCCGGACGCTTTCCCCTGCTGCCCCCGATATCCCCTGCTGCCCGGGACGGGAGGTGGGCTTGGGGGCACGGGAGGTGGGCTCGGGAGGGGGTGCCACGGGAGGTGAGCTCTGGAAGCTGGCCGCGGGGGGAAGCGGGCCGCAGTAGGAGTTTGTACTTCCCCTCTCCGTCCCACATAACGTGTGGGCCGCAGAGGAGCTGGTACTTCCTCCCCCGTCCCACGTGGGGAATCGCCGCCATTTTTTTTTAACTTGAGCGGGCGGGGGAGGGGGACGGGAGGGGAGGACGGGAGACACCGCGCGGCCAGCCTAGCTGCGACCCGGCAATTTTGGTTCCGTGGCCCGGTGCCGGGTCGCGACCCACCATTTGGGAAACGCTGCTTTAAGGGATTTGGATGATCCTTACATTGGGTTGAACCAAAGGGGATTGAAGATTGTCTCTCGGTATTCTGGAGATTACTTATTGGCTGTATCATTTTTATTTTATTTTATATTTGTTTTTCATCTCTAATTAGTAACTTGGGGTAAGCGCCAGGTTTTTTGTTCTTTACCAAGTAGGAGACTGACAACATTGCACGTCCAACACGCGTTTCCCTCCAGCTATGGAGCTTCGTCAAATTTGTCCCTAACGAAGCTCCATAGCCGGAGGGAAACGCGCGTTGGACGTGCAATGTTGCCAGTCTCCTACTTGGAGCTCTTTTAATGTAGTGTTTGTAGTCTCCTGTTTCAGCTTATACAGTTCACGACAAGACTCTATTATAGCTTAGTGCCACTCTGTTAGGGAGGTCTGCTGTTATCTCTCTACCTAGTTATGGACATACCTTGCAGCTCCTTTGCTGTGAATTTATTTTGCTGCTCTGTTAGCTGTTCCATGAGTGTCAGTTATTGACTTTACACTCATGGTGCCAACACCCCTTATTCTGGATGTAATTTGATATACTATTGGGGTCTTTGATTATACTAGGTGGAGCTCCAACTAATTCTACTGTTATACTGTTCTCCTCACTGCTTTTCATATATTTTTCATCATCTGTTCTGTTAGCTGATACAGAGGTTTTTTTTTTACCCTGACTAATAGTACTCTGAGTCCCTCATACCCTACCATATTCCATTGGGTAATAGGGTTTATTCTCCATCATAATTATTAGGTGACCCAGGCGCTAAGTATTGTTGATTTAATTCTCTTTTAATTACGTTACACACTCCTTTGGTAATATATGTTTTAAGTTTATTATTAAAAGGTATATTTTAACTCCAGTGTGCAGTATAGTGAATTCTTTTAGGAGTACAACCATTTGTACTCCTTTGTTTTTTCTGATTCACGTTTCAGCTCACAGTCTGCACCTACTTTACAATTATCAATATATATTTGTGTATATTTTTCCTCAGGCTATCATCCCCAAACTAATGGGCAGGCTGAACGCATGAACCAGTCCCTTGAACAGTATTTGCGTGTTTTTCTTCAGATTCTCAGGATAATTGGGCAGAGTTACTTCCTTGAGAAGAATTTGCGATTAACTCTCACAAGAATGAGTCCACTCAAGAATCACCGTTTTTTGTAAACTACGTATTTCATCCTACCTGCCTTCCCATGCATTCTTCCAAATCCGGAGTTCCTGCAGCTGATGAGAGGGTATCCACCTTACAGGGGTCATGAGGATTCAAACAGTTTTACAGGATTTCGTTCTAAGACAGAAGAGACAAGCAGATAGGCTTCGGCAGAAGGCCCATAAGTTTGTACCTGGAGAGAAGGTCTGGCTTTCTTCTAAAAATATCAAACTGAAGGCTCCAACCCCTAAACTGTCTTCCAGGTTTCTGGGTCCTTTCTCTATTCTGAGACAAATTAATCCTGTGGCCTATCAGCTCCGCTTGCCTCCCTCTATGAAAATGTCATCCGTCTTCCATGTTTCACTCTTCAAACCGTTAATCCGAGGCACACGATTCGCTCATCCTTCACTTCGGCCTCCCCCCCCATTGTACCAGGACAACAGGAGTTCGAAATCCAGTCCATCAATGACTCTCGCATCTCCAGGGGCAAACTACAATTTTTGGTCCGCTGGAAAGGATACGGACCTCAGGATCGTTCTAGGGTCTCTCATGCGGATCTTCACGCCTCGTTTTTACTCAAACGATTCCACCAAAAAATTCCCCTCAGACCTTGGATGGTTCGTCCGGAGTCCGACCCTCGAGGGGGGGGGGGTACTGTAAGGATCCGCGCTGTTGGTATCTCCGCTTCCAGCGCCTCCTTACCTTGTCTCCATGCCGCTCGGGCTTCCCGGCGGCGTGCCTCACTCCTCACAGTCCCCCCCACGGCTGCTCCCGCAGTTTTGGGGCATGCGCGGACCCAGGCTTCTATGTACTGGCGCCGGGCGCCTGACCCCGCCCCCTCAGACGCAGCACGCGCATCATACGCTTCCCTGCCCCTGCTCTATCAGGTCCACCCCCCATGCCCTTCTCCCCTATCAGGTCCTTCCTCTGGCCGCTTCCCGCTCCTCCCCTTTCTCTGATAGGTCCCAGACCCCTATTTAGTCTCCCCTCACCATTACCTCCTTGCTCTGCATAGCTTCTGTACCTTGGTGCTGTCTGCTCTTGCCTGGCTCTCTTATCTTTCAGTCTCTGTTCCTGTCCCTGGATATTCTGCTGACCTCCCTGGATTTTGACCCCTGGCTTTGGACTTCGACCACGCTGCCCTCTGGAACCCCTTGGACTTGGCTTTGGACTCTCTACCTTGCAGAATTCTGTATCCCCTGGACACGGCTCACGGATCCCTACTACGTTGCTCTCTCTGCTCCACGACCCAGGCTTACGGACACTCTACTACGCTGCTCTCTCAACTCCTTGACCATTGGCTTTCGGACTTTACCATTCTACGCTGGAGTTGGCAAGTACTGTACCCTTTCTATTTTTGTTACCTGGACCATCTACGCTACTTCCACACTCCGGCCGTGCCCCCGTTTGCTGCTAGGTGTGTGGTATTTCTCCTATCCACCTCAGGCCTGGGGTCTCGTCTGGCTTGTGGGCAGGCAGAGCGTTACACTTCTTTTCTGTGGATCTTTATTCAGCATAGGTGTGCAGACAGCATACAGCATGATATCACAGGCATGGTGTAATCTCTGCCTCTCTGCTCATGGCAGCTTGAATTCCCCCCTCCTTGCCCAGGTGGGGCAAGAGGGGGAGACCTCTTCTTGGCTTCTTATCTCTCTCAGCTCTCTCTCTAGACTAACTCACACTAACTGAATTTGGGAATGTCTCAATTTGAATATCCTCAGGGAGTGTCTCTAGCTTTGAATCATTACAACTCAAAGCTGGATACCGATTGGCTCACACACACACATCAGGGGGTGTTCCAACCCATATCCACCCTTTGGATTAACACATTCAAATGTTGCTCAGGCCTGCCCATGAATATTGCTACATACTCTGAGCTGAAATGCAAAACAGGCCAACTGAAGGAATTAACCTTTCCACTGCCTGTTCTAACAGGACTGACAGAGGAAAGGCCCAGAAGAATACATAGCTGCCGAAGGCCAGGCTATACAATAAACTAATTTATCACATTATCACAATAAACTAAATTCTCCCCGTTTTACTACTTTGTAATCAATAATCTCAGTGGGATCTTTCTCTTCTTTGCATTTCATGAACTTTCTCCCTAGATCTATTCCCCAGTCAATATCTTTGCTGTATATGATCGCAATAAGAATAGTAGATGTTTTATCTGAAGTGACACAAAGTCAGTAGAAATAGAGATGAGAAGGATTTCCTTGTCCCGTGTCCCAAGTGTATTAAAGCTGAGTGCAGCAGGGAAGTTACTAACTCCATACTTACACTCCACAATGATATTCACTGCTCTGTTGATTTCTGCATATGCGTTCCATGCTGAGCACCTGTATGTATCAGCCTCACTGGGTGTTATGTTTCGCAGCAGCAGCAGCAATCTTTTTCCAGACACAGAGCTGGCAAAGATTTCATTTCCTTTCATCCAGGATATATTAGACTGTGGGCTACTATCCATTGAGCAACTCAGATTCAGGGAGTCACCCTCCTTAACAGTCACAGGTTTGAACAGTTTTTTGCCAGTGAGTGGGAGATCTCCTAAAAACAAATTGAAAACAAAGAAGCAGGCTGTGTAAGGAATACTAATGAGCAAAAGAAAAGTGACAGAGGTCACAGCAGTCCCCTATTAGTTGCACTCTGGCAAAATGATGGGCTACCTAACTTATTTGAAGGAAACACATGGAGAGTGATGTGTTATAGTACAGCTAATCCCTAAAAGTGTCACGTTAAAGACACATCAATTTAACTAATCTTATCAAATTTGTGCATTCCTGAATATATCTGCCGCTGAGTCAATAGTATCACTCAACAATAAAGGTTGACAGACCCATGTACAGATCTATAACACGCAGAACGGTTAAATACTGAAAAGATATAGGTATCCTCAGTAGGTCCCAGATAGTAAAAGATAATTAGAGGATACAATATCCACTAAAAGACTAATGTCTAAACAGTAATAAATGTTCAAATGAATAATGTGTAGTATAATCCAACTAAAAAGACCATATATATACACAGAAATGTCTAGTAGCCAAAATTATAATAGTGACATCCACAAATAAAATAAAAAACTTTAATTAACCAAATTATCGCCAAGAAACAAGTGACATGAATATAAACGATGTGTACAACATTAAAATACCCCTGTAGGGGGAGCGGGTAGGAGAAGGGTAACAACAATACGTATAGGGAAAAACTTGATATATGATGGTATATATAATATAATAATATAGTAATATCCCTAATGCGGCTACCAAATAGCTAAATCGCCCTGCTGGTAAGATCAACAGTTGGCACAGTAGGTAAAGGAGCATGTATCAGTAACTACATATAGACAACATGTAGCAGATGGTATACTGATAAGTCTGAAATGGGGGAGCATAAGTGGCCACAACTCACAGCCAATGTATAATGATGTGCCTAAGAAATCAGCAACATCAATGGCAAGCAAATAGATATAGACAGACAAGCTGTATACAACCGTGCTCCTAATATTCCTAAGGCCTGGGACATAGTAGGATCAGTCTTGCTGACCCGTGCTGAGGCGCGCTCACGCTCAGCACTGAGCCCGAGAGCGGCTTTAGCAGGGGCTCGCGCACGCTTGTGGAAGCGTGTGTCTTAAACTTTAGATTTGGCGCTCGCCGGAGCGCAGGGCCGGTCACGTGAGCGGTTAGCCCAATGAGGGCTCCGTAACGTCACTGGGCCAGACACGCCCACGGACAGCGCGCGCTCTAAGGCCAGGGAAAGCACCGCTTTCCCTGAGCCTCAGCGCACCTCCATACGGGCAAAGTGTCTATGTCCGAGGCTTATGGCTGCGGTCCCACTAACTACTACAGTGCACGCCACGGCGTGCGCTGTGCGATCAAGCCCCGCCCCCCCAGGTCCTCCGGTCCCAGTTCCTACCTTGTCGCGCACCTTTCTCCAGTGGCGCGCGACAGGTTTTCAGGCAGGCAGGAGATTTGAGATTGGCATTTGCCACGGAGGCGTGGCCACGCCCCCCCCGGCGTTTCAGCCATTGAGGGCGAACCAGCTGCGGGACATCATGGCCACGCCCCGCAAACCTACCGCCACGCCCCCTCCCGTCGCAAATGTTCTCTCTCCCCTCAGACCGCAGATCGCGGTGTAGCGCTGTACACGCGCCGCCCCCCCCCCCGCCGGGCGCGCGTGCCACAGTGCTGACTGGGGACTTAGCCTAATGCTGCAACCGATCTGTAGTATGTCCCAGCAGGACTTGAGGCCCCCAGGCTAGTCTGGACATCCTCACACCATGAGGGACAAGGCAGGAACACACCATCCCAAGGCTTGGACTGAAACTCTCCAGAAAGGGAGGGCCCCTATCTTTTATATCTGGGGAGGGGTTAATCCCTCAGCCCCAGTATCTGGGCAGGACTAGATGACTCAAAAGCATCACACCACTATACATGTGACCCAGTTAGTATCCTACCAGGCAGACATGGCCTGTAACTGAAACAAAGTAACGCGGGATGAGGCTCACATGCTAGGCCACGTGAGAGGGAATTAACCCTAGCACTGCCTGCTGTTACCAGGATTTATAGTACTAGTGCAGAAATCTATATAGCCAGGGGCTACATGGCTACATTCTTCCCCTGGTGAAATAACCTCATCGCCCCGAATGTGGCAACATTATATAAACCCCATACCATCAAAATTTATATAATAGAAAATATAATGTGCATGGTACAAACATATACAGTAACAATCACTTTGATAATAGGTCCCTTCCCTAGGAAGAACCAACATAGCAGCATATTATACCTGTGAGCACAGGCACTCAATAATAGTGAGCCGGATCTGGCTTCGTAATTAGTTTGCCGGTATGGTCAGGCATGGTTACTGAGTAGCAGGGCTTCTTCCCATTCTCACTAATATACTTCACCCTGTCCATATAGATTTTTCTGCTGACGTGCCACACCTTGAGCAAATAGCCACCCTGTAAGCAGTATAATGGGCCTTGCTGCGGCATTTGTGTGCCATGTACTCTAATACTGCATTCCTGACCCATTCTTCCCTATGCTCCTCTACCTCCCTCATTAAGGGTTCTGAAAAGTAGGGATAGTCATAACCGTGGGACTTTATGAATCTTTCAATTATCACCTGGTCAGCTCGGCTATTTTTAATAAGATTTTGATCACATGCCTGCCTTGGCAATACCCAGAATAACGGTTCCTCATGGGAATCTTCAAATATGGCTTCCTCCAAACCTGGAGAGGATTCAAGCCCCATCTCACAATCCTTACTGTGGTTACGCATTATTTCTGCCTTTTGCTTTGGGGTATATTCTCCTTCCTCCCACAAAAGGGGTCCGGTCCATGTGTGGATCATACCCCCGAAACATAGGATCCCATCATTTCCTCAAATGCATCCCCCACAGTAGATTTACACACATCATCAGCACATACAGTTGTATTGACACATTTGGGATTTACTGACATTATGGGCTTGCATTCCCCACTTATTCCCGGGAACACAGTTCTGGGCACCTGGGTTGTATAAGGGGTATTACCACTAGATTGGGCCGGCACTACAATGTTCCGCTTTGTTGTAGAAGCAGCCTCATCCGTCACTGGAGCAAGTAAAGCATCCTGGCTCTCAACCTTAACGGCTGAAACATAGGTTTGTCCCAGTCTTACAGTTACCTTAGAGCGACCTCGGCCGATTGCCACAAGCAGCTTTGCTATGTCTTCCTTAGGCTGCACTTCTAGTGCCAGTGACGGCGACGCGACAGGCAGGCGACGGTCGCTGTAAAATCAAATAGAGATGACTTCCAGCGATCGCGACCAATCCGTTGCTCTGTCGTGCTGTCGCGTGGTGCTTACTATAAGCGCACGCGACGGCGGCAATGCATTTGGTTTGCCGTGATGTTGCGTCTCTGTCGCCGGCACTATAAGCGCGCCTTACTAGGTGGTGAACGTCCTGGATCTAGAGCCTCCATGTCTGCTTCCACTGCCGCAAGCGCTCTGGACATTAAGTGCCTGGCACCGCAGCAGGAGCGGATTGGCCTCAGCATCGCTCAACACCAAAGACAAGTCGGTCTCTGGAACCACCAGCAATAAACAGTTGACGTCGGGAGCAGGAACGGTGGAAGTACCGGCCGGTACCTCTGTAGCCGTTGCTCCACGCCGCTCTGCCATCCAGAAGCAGGTATCACTGTCTCTCCGCGAGGATCCTCCGCAAGCCGCAGACTCCTCTCAATCGGGACTGGTCAGCAGGGATGGCGTAGATGAAGGTTGCCGCGACTTCTCCATGCAATGACAGGCATCCTGGAAGAAGCGGGCTTGCTCCTGCACCATCAAGGAGAAGAAGGACTGGGCATCTCCAACCCTGGCCGGTGTGGAGACAGGTTGTCCAACTTTGGTTCACAGGGCAGAGCAGTACACACACACTTGGGAGAAAGGAGGCTCTCTTTCCGGGTGTCAGGTCCTAATGATTCCGCTCCTGAGTCAGAACTCACATAGTAGTGCTCCCTGCAATTATTGATGACCGAAGCTCTTTGATCAGGGAGGAAAAGATCATATATTATCTCCATATAGTCTCTCTCTGTGTCCGTAGAGGAATTCTCCACCAGTGTCTTTAACTTACGGACCAATGCATAGAGGCTCTGTACTTCCTCTAGTCGCAGTGTAGAAACAGGCTGATCACAGGCCTTCAGCACCAGCTGATGGTAGGGCATATCACATAGCCCACAGCGGGATGTGACATTCAGCTCTCCTCCTGGTTGGTCACACAGTAGGCACAGGAGCTGTAGGAAGTCTTGGCCATTGATTTGAAGCAGCACGAGCCCTGGCAGCTCGAGTGCCAGCATTAGTACAAACAGGTTTATTGCAGAAACAGCAGACACATACAGTATCCATAGTCTCTCTCTTGCAAGAGAGGTGCACCATCTCGACCCTACTTAACCCAGCGATAGATAGCTTGCTTTTGGACTAGGGTCAGAGCCTTGCTCGCAGAACCCCTAGTATGGACTGCCTTCAACCCCAGCCCATGGTTAGTACAGATCTTGAACATAAATGGAACTTAACTGGAACATAACTAGAACAGCTGACAAATAACACTTCAATCTCTGCATGACTCCCAGCACAGGGGTATCATCCTGTCCCTAAGCATGGTAGGACTAGGCTCCCCATGGGCTTGAGGCCCCCAGGCTAGTCTGGACATCCTCCGCCCATGAGGCGCAAGGCAGGAACACACCAGCCCAAGGCTTGGACTGTAACTCTCCAGAAAGGGAGGGCCCCTGCCTTTTATACCTGGGATGGGGTTAATCCCTCAGCTCCAGTATCTGAACAGGACTAGATGACTCAAAAGCATCACACCACTATACATGTGACCCAGTTAGTATCCTACCAGGCAGACATGGCCTGTAACTGAATCAAAGTAACTTACGCGGGATAAGGCTCACATGCTAGGCCATGTGAAAGGGAATTAACCCTAGCACTGCTGTCACGGGAGACCAGGCAACTTACACCTTTATAATGGGATCATTCATTGAGCAAGACCAAGAAGTAAAACAAATTCTAATTTATTCCATTGAAACAGACGTACACACAGTGCGTTACAACACCTTTACTGGGGGATCTGGGTTAAAAAAACTAACCTTTGCTAACTCAGATAGTCCTTAAAACAAAGTCTTTAGGTTACCAGGATGTACTCGCAAAAGACCTGGAACTCAATTTGGCATGACATACCAGACACCACCGCTGTATCCGCTCCAGAGCTGCTGAAATCCCTTGACCGGGAGATAGTAACAAATGCCCTGGCACTCTTTTGGGCTTGAAGCTCCAGCCGCGACCACTACATTCTATTCTGAGAACTTGTCCTTGGAAAGCTGGACTTAGAAAATTTATTGACTTGAAAATCTCTGAAGCCGGACGCTGCTATTTCTCACCGAGTATCTTTTGGTGTTTTCAAATTTGCTGCTGCTCTCTTAGCGCTTAGAATCTGAGGTCTGGAATGGCTGCTGGGTTTCTTATAGTATTTCAGATTAATTTATGAAATACTATAGCCAATCCAAACGTGGGAATTTTAGAACCAGCCAATCAGCTGCTTGTCAGTCTTCCAAAGCTGGGCAGTGGGTTCTTCTGAATGGAATAAGGGTATGCGTGAGTTTGCCACCATAGCCACTTTTTATTTAGAATCCATCCGCGGGGCTAGGTGCCTCTACGTCTAGGGAGGTGACTACTTGCCGGAATGGCTTGTATTCATCCCAGAACGCGGATTCTCCACCCAACCATTCTCTAATGACTTTCACACATCTGGGGTAAGTGTGGCTTTCAAGTCCAGACCTAGCCCAGACCTGCTGGCACTAACTTGGTAGCCATTTGGTCTCTTAGGTTCCCGGACTTGAAAATTCCCTGCTCATATTACAGTGCACAAAGCATTATACATTTTAAACATACTCGTTTAATAAAATATACTTTGATACTGTGGTAGAAAGGGGGGGGGGGGTGATAGACAGCACTCTGACACAATGACTCAGCAAGGTTGCAGGGTGCACGGAACAGGAAGGGACCCTAATACCCTTCAGAAGTACTAACAATCCAAAAAATAGTACCAGCACTCTCTGTCTCACAGCTACAGATATAAGCGAATACCAGTGTAGGGCAAATGAATAATTTAATGACACTAATAATAAACTGAAAATATAGCAACAATAGCCAATACGCCAATGCAAGAATAAATATCACCATAGAGGAAATGAAAATATAGGGGGTAGAGGGGAAAGAAGGAGAAGGAGAAGGGGGAAAAAACACAAAAGAAAAGCAAAAAATCACAAAAATGGACCTCTTCATCTGGCCCATTCCCCCTGGTCCCAAAGGGTCCCAGAGGTACTTCCCTAAGCCTTCCCTCCCCACTGTCAAATGATGTGGGATCATTTGACAGTGGGGAGGGAAGGCTTAGGGAAGTACCTCTGGGACCCTTTGGGACCAGGGGGAATGGGCCAGATGAAGAGGTCACCCCTCGAAACGTCGCCCCCCTAGTTTGCTTTCCTTTTTCCATTTTTGTGATTTTTTGCTTTTCTTTTGTGTTTTTTTCCCCTTCTCCTTCTTTCCCCTCTACCCCCTATATTTTCATTTCCTCTATGGTGATATTTATTCTTGCATTGGCGTATTGGCTATTGTTGCTATATTTTCAGTTTATTATTAGTGTCATTAAATTATTCATTTGCCCTACACTGGTATTCGCTTATATCTGTAGCTGTGAGACAGAGAGTGCTGGTACTATTTTTTGGATTGTTAATACTTTGATACTGTGTCTTGCTAAAAATGTCTAAGTCCTTCTTTGGTGTCAGCGATAGAATCAGAATGTATATTCTCTATTCTCACTAGCCATATCCCGCACTGCAAAAACCTGACTTAACATTTTTACACAAAATAAACCTCACAGCTTTATCCTATAGCTGGAGTACACCCTGAACCCCTATACCAGGATCAGGGTGACTTGGGCATGAACTGGGCATCCCCCTTTATTCTAGGGACCCCTATACCATTCTGGGGATACCTTGATCCCCTTTTACCTTTCTGGTCTGTGCTGAAGCAGGGACTCCTGGCGGTGAGCAGCAAGAACGTTTTCAGGGTAGGATTTTGACCACATGCTTCCATGTATCCGAGAATCTTACCTAATTCTCGGATACACTTTTGGGGTATCCAGTAACTCTGGAACCACGCTACATAGCGACAATCTGTAAGGATTTTCTCCGCAAAACCCACCCTGAAACTCGTAGCCTACCAATCTCTGCTTGCTAGCACTCCTGGAAAGGCAAAAACATAAAACTTCTTTATTGTCCCATATTTTACATGCAGGCACAGCAGTACATATACAACAGTCAGGTCCAAGAGCTGACACCAGGACCCCAAAACATGGATCAGGGGCAACCAAGTGGGCTTGACCTTTATTAGTGAGCCTGGTTACCCCTTCACAGTTTCAACTGCCTGCTGCCACTGGGACTTATAGTACTAGTGCAGAAATATATATAGCCAGGGGCAACATGGCCACACAAACAAAATCATGTAACCCAAAGTACTCATCATACACTGGCGACACACTTTATTCGAGCTCGGCTAGTCCCACGAATTCGGGTATACCCGGGTGTATTGAGGTTTGTGACTGTTTTCTGCCCGAGTGCATTGAGTTATTTTCCAGCAGGGATTGAAGCATTATATTCCCTCTGGCTGCAATACTGCACAGTACATATATATATAGTGCATTACAATTCATGAATTTATGCCATCTGGTAGACACGCGAAGCATTGCAGCCTATTAAATCCTAATCATTATCATTTAACAGATCAGCCGCCCATCAGCCAGGCATGAACCCAGGCTGGGAAGGCAAATGCAACGGGGCTTGTCAGAGGTGAGGAGCGGCGCATTCCAGGTATCTGCCAGGTACATACCGGGTATTTGCTCGAATAAAGTGTGTCGGTGCAGTACAAGAAGAGCTGTGTTTCCTTGTCGGCTACAGGTCATTCCTGTCAGAGATTTGCTGGAGTCTCGGACTGAATAACTGATGCAGAGAAAGAGCACCAGGATATCGGCTTCGGGGTGATCCTAGGTCCCAGTGCACATTTAGCAGCAGCACTAAGGGATCTGTCTCCTCTACTCATTATACACTCACAGTACTTGTGTTTGTGATTGTCACTATTGGGTAATTCTTTTCCTTTCACTTAGTAAAAACGTTGTACAATATTCCATGCATTTATTGTGCGTTTATTTAGGTATACCAGATTAATGAGGAAAGAAAATCCCATTTACTTTATTATTTTATTACTAGGCTGTTTTCGCACTGGCTTTTCTACACATTTCTTTTAGATGAAAGACGTTGATAAATAACCGACTAGGTGTAAAGAGAAGAAGACAAGTGATAGTGTATATATGGAAATATATAGTGTATATCTGTGAGTAAGGGAGAGTACAGGTTACAGAGAGCAAGATGAGATGTGAGCGCAGAAGGATTATGGCCATGTGTAAGAATGAGTTGGAAATTTTAGTGCAGAAGGACAATTAAGTTGCAGAGTATGTAAAGAGTGACATTTTGTGAGGTGTATTTAAACACTGTGTGGAAAGATGAGGGGTGTTAACACTGGGTGATTAATTAATAGTTTGGTATAAGAGTCAGAAATATATACAATAGTACCTGGAATTTCAATGGTGATCAAGATGGAGAGTTCATCTGTAATACAAATATGTGTACATTACAGGAATAAAATAGCACACACATTAGTAACTAGAGTTGCAAAGTGTCAGGTGGGTCTTGCTGCATTTTCCTCACTTCCTGCTTCCCCCCCCCCCCTTCCCACCGTACCCTACATTCATCCCCCATGTGACATGGTACACACTTCTATGTTTTCGGTAGCATCCGGCCGAGGGATGTCAGCAGGTGACCACCCTGCCTGGCTTTGTTTGGCCCTTTGCAACTTTTCTGCATTGTGAGGTGTGTGAAAAACATTGGCAATATGTTTTGGCAGTAGCCCAATATCGCCAACGTATTGGAAGTGGAGACAGGGGGAAGAGAGAGAGAGACACGTGCAAAAAAATGGGCACAACTCATAAGCCGTACCTGGGAAATATGGAGTCAATAGCATATCCGTTCCGGCAAGTATTCGCCTTTCCAGACTTGCGGGTGGCTTCTGCATGAAAAAGTGGCTAAGGTGACAAACTCGCGCATGCCCTTGTTTCATTCAGAAATCAGCTCGCCCAGCTTCAGAAGACTGGCAGACAGCTGATTGGCTGATTGTAAAGTTCCCAAGCTGGGATTGGCTGTAGTATTTTGTGAATGGACTCCAAAATACTATAAGAAACACAGCAGCCAATCTGGAGTTGAGATTCTCTAGGACTTTGAGCGCCAAGACTAGAGCGGCAAATTCAAAATCACCAAAAAATGCTCTTGGAGAAATAGACGCAAGCCGGCTTCAGAAATTTCAAGGCAAGACATTTTCTAAGTCCCACTTTTTAGGGCCAAGTTCTGAGTAGAGAACGTAGCGGTCCGGGCTGGAACGTCAAGTCGAAAAAAGTACCAGGACATTTGGTGCTATCTCCCGGTTAAGGGATTTCGGTGTCTCCGGAGCGGATACAACGGTGACGTCAAGAACTTCATGCCGATTTGAGTTCCAGGACTTCTTGGGCTAAGTCCCGGTCAACTACAAACTTTGTTTTATGGACTGTAGAAGCTAGGAAATTCTAGTTTCCCCCCCCAGACCCCCAGTAAGTGTGTTCACCTCTTGTATTTTGTGATCTACTGTGTGTACATCTGTTTCAATGGAATAAATTACAATTTGTTTTATCATTTGGTTTTGCTTAGTGATATGATCCCAGTATAAAGGTGTAAATGCCTGGTCTCCCGTGTTACAGTGCTCCATTGATCACCTTCAAACAGTACTGGAGATCTCTGTGGAGGAAATTGACAGGCTTAATACAGAGCTTAAAGCCTATCAAAAGGATTTTCACAAGCTTAGAACAGAAATAGGAGCCACTCGGGAGGAGAGACGTTCTGTGAGAGAGGCCTTCAAAGAGTTAAATAGTAACTAAGGAGAAGAGACTATTGATAGAAGAAAAGTCAAGGATGCAATTGGCACTGGAAAGAGCAGAGGCTGTCTTGGAACAAGAAAAGGATCAGTTGGAGATTGTTGTCAAGTAAGCTGGAGAAGGCATACGCTGATTCTGCCCACGACCAGAGTTTCATGGATCAAGTTGGCGCAGCACTAGAAGCGTCTCAGAAAGAAGTTAACAGGCTTAGTACCGAGCTGGAACACTCTTGCCAGGAAGGCCACGGTCAAGACACAGAGCTGTGTACAGTGAGGGATGCCTGTAAGACGGTCCTAAGGGACATAGAGTCAGTAAAGAAGGAGAACATAAACCTAAAGGAAGAACAGGAAGCAAAACGGCGGTGCACAGCCAAAGTAAACTCCACCAGGCAAGGTAACAGCAGTTAAAACTACTATTTATTGGCACAAAATAATAAAAAAAACACTCAAGCGCGTTTCGCGCAAGAGGCGCTTTATCAGTCTTTTTGATAAAGCGCCTCCTGCGCGAAACGCGTTGGAGTGTTTTTTTTTAATTATTTTGTGCCAATAAATAGACGTTTTAACTGCTGTTACCTTGCCTGGTGGAGTTTACTTCGGCTGTGCACCTCCGTTTGCTTCCTGTTCTTCCTGTGCTGCTGTTTGGATTGGAGCACGCCGTGCAGTTCAAGCAACTCTGCCTACAAACAAGAAAGACAGTGAGTACTGCCACAATGTGTATGCATCATGTAACTAAGCTATACTATTGGCTACCATTACTTATTCAATAAGATTGCGGTTCTTCAATCAAGCTTATGTGATACTCACTCACTGGATATACTTGTTATAATAGTTGGGACAGAGGAACTGCTGCCTTATGCAATTTGGATCATTGCTTCATTTTCTATGGACATATGCCTGTGCTGTGGGTTTGGATGCACTGTTTGGGTTTAATCAATACATAGTAGAAAATTCGGGAGAAGAGCTCCCGTAAGTATGCTCCAATCAGCTGTAGTGGATGTGGTAAAATTAATTGGACAACATGAATGTTGTAGTAATGGGACGGCCAAATGACTGTATAAATCGGTGGAAGTGGCCACGGTAGGTGTATATGTCCATCAATCATATAGCTGAGATCCAAAGAGTGTCCCCCAATGGTATATAACCTAGATTAACCTCTCCGTGTTTGGACCAAGCACTGTGATGATATACTCTGTGCCGGTCCTGATTACACGGTATATAATGGAGGTGTCCTCAATGTGTGGATATGGCAATGGGAGAGGAAGGAAGTGGGGGGGGGGGCACTTAGCTTGGGACTGATGTCCTCGATTCTGGTAATCCAACAGGGAAGGATGTCCGGTCACTCGGGAGGCTTCCAGAGCGCTGAGGACTTCTTCTCCTGGCAAACTCTCACGGAGAATGATGGCACTGTTGTGACGTCATCAGTCAGCGACTCGCCTAAGCCGGTATCCTGCTACCGCACCACAATCCCCACGAGAACTGCAGATGATAACTCCTCACTGTGACCCACTCCGTCTGTCGAAATCCACAAATGCCCAAGAATTATGGGTAATAGCCGTGTGCCGTCCCAGAGCGTGCTCCAAAGTAAGAACAGGAGAAGTTGTGATGGGAGAAAAATTGGGCATCGCAAATACTGGAAAACGAGGCTGGTCTTGGATGATAAAAAGTCACTTTATTTGGGCATGATAGCCAACATTAAAAAGCACAAGGTATCCCCTGACGCGTTTCTCACCTCTTAGGGCGCTTTCTCAAAGAAAGGTGAGAAATGCGTCAGGGGATACCTTGTGTTTTTTAATGTTGGCTATTATGCCCAAATAAAGTGACTTTTTTTATCATCCAAGACCAGCCTCGTTATCCATTATCTGCGGTGCCAAATTTTTCTCCCATCACAATTACTCAATACATAGTTTAAACCTAAAGGAAGAGGTTATGAATCTGACTAGTCGGGTCAGTGGAGAGACTGAGAAGCTTCACCAAGCCCAAAGAGTAAAGAAACAATTGGCTCAGGAAAAGTTAGACGTACAGACAGCATTGCAGAATGCAGAGAGAGTGCTGCAAGAAGAACATGTCTCCCTGGAGCAGCGCACACAAGCAGAAAATATGCTGCAGAGCCAGCTGCAAGAAGTGCGTCCGAGTCTGCAGGACGCCAAGGAAAGACAAGTGGATGCTGAGGAGAAGCAGCGAGTTCTGCTGGTAGAAAGTATCCAGACTGCTAACAAAGTAATGATGCTGCAAGAGCATTTGAGTACCCAGTGTGTTTCCCCAGGGAGCAGCATGAGGAGCTTAAGGCCACACTGAACATAACCAAAGCCTCACTGGAGGAGGATCAGCTTAGAGGCAGTTATATCTGTATAAGACGGGCACAAGGCACTCCATAAACTGATGCAAGAGCTAGAGGAGCAGGGACACTGCTCCATCCCCAACAGTCAGTACTCCCAGGAGAAAGAAACCTGGAAAAGGCAAGCTCCTGGGACCCTAGCAAAGGAATTGTCAGAGTTCCAAAACGTAATGAAGGATGCATGGAAGCAAGCTCAGAAGGAGCACAGTGAAGAGATGAAGGCCCTGAGAGAATTGCAGGATGCACTCAAACAGTGGTCCCTCGCTGAGGAGTGGAACTTGCAGCAAAGCCTGGAAGTGGAAGAGCTAAACCTGGCAGCTGAACACACATCCCAGCAACTCACAGCGCTGCAGGCGCAGATCGCTGAGCTCAAGATAAAGAGATACATAAGAGAGAGAGGAGGTGTCCATCCGTCAAGTGGCCAGCCTGACACTGCACTATGAGTTCAAAATGTCCGATTCCTGTGGACTGCTGGACCACACAGTCCGTGAGAAGGCCCGGCTGCAGCTGGATCTAGAGCTGGACAAGGTCCGGGAGGAGTACCGGCAGCTGCAGATCGGAAATAAAGAAAAGGAGACCGATTTAAGCCTTGCTCTGTGTCAGCTGGAAGATATGGAATCTCGACTCCATTCCAAAGAAGCTGAACTGGCAACTGCATTGAGTGGGAAAAGAAATGCAGAAAGACAGCTTCAAGAACTGAAAACGCAAATAGCTGGTCTTAAATGCTCATTAAGTGTTACCACGAAACGGCAGTCACAAAAAGAGACCACGGAGAGTAAACTCAATGTCCCCACTGACTCGTATGGAGAGTCTGATGCATCCATTCCTGATACCCATGTTCCTGATGTCCATGCCCTTGCGATTGAGTTGAACGTACCCATCGGGAAGTTCCTGATTCCCAAACTAAAAGAAATATGTTGGTCACAAAAAAACAGCAACAAGAAAAAGGATTCAGGGCTCCACGGGTTTCTTTAGGAAAGAATTTATTCAAAATACACCTGGAGCCTGGTGCGCCCATTTCTTGTGCCCGTGTTCCTCATGTCCATGCCCTTGCATGTAAGTTGGACGCACCCATCTGGAGGTTCCTTGCAGCGCCCTATATGCCAGTTGTTTTGTTGTCAGACTCCTTACTCCTATGCCTCTGTTTCTGTTCTGTGTTGGAGTAATGTACATTATTAAAGGCCCTTGCTGGTAATCTGGCTTGTCCCTGTTTGTTCCCTGCTCCCTGTTCTCAGTCCTTTACCTACTGTAGTCTCAGTTCCTGCTACCCTGTCCTGCTCCTGCCTTCCTGTTGCTGCACCTCTGTTTGCGACCCTGACCACGCTACCTGCCGCCTGCCTCCGACCTCAACCTGTGACCCCAACAATCCTTGCCTCCCCTACTGTTCCAGCCACCCAGGTCCTACCCGCTACAAGAGTTCCCTGTGACACATTGGAACTAAGGTAGACGAATGTCACATTTTTAAAAATCAAGCGTCAAATATTCACATGTACGAATAAACGCATTATAATATAATATTACATAGTTACATAGTTACATAGTAGATGAGGTTGAAAAAAGACATAGGTCCATCAAGTTCAACCTATGCTAAATTTAGACAACAGATACTTTATCCTATATCTATACTTACTTATTGATCCAGAGGAAGGCAAACACAAAACCCCATTAAGGGAAAAAATTAATTCCTTCCTGACTCCAAGAATTGGCAATCAGATTAATCGGTTGTAACTTAGAATTTTTGCTAAAAATGTGTACATCTTTAGTGGCCCCAAAGGCAAAATGGAAAAAACAAACTATCACAATTAAAAAATATTAGTGTAGTCTCCTGCTAAATGTGTCTTCCTTGATAGGGTAGCAGGCTTAATATCTTTGTGTTCTTTTGTTTTTTGAGATGACTAAGATTGTTTATTTCGGAGCTGTGTGTTTGGGTCTAAGCACACACCTGCTGTGGTAGATTTACAATTTTGCCGCCCGGGCCTCCTTCTCTTGCAGCTACAGTGGCGGCCGCCTTTATCCTAGTGCGGCCGTATCGGCGCAACTTTGAAAACCGCGGGCAGATGCAGTATTTGATGCAGTATGTTCCGATATTTTAGCCGCGGCCGCCTTTATCCTAGTGCATTTTATTAGCGCTATCTAGGCATGAATGCGGCATGAACGCGGTGAAGTGCGGTAAAGTGCGTGGCATTCGGAAAAAATCCCCGAAAAAATTTGGAGATGTTAGAGAATACAAGGGGCCGCGGTTGTACCCGTAATGTTTCCATGACAACGCTTCGCTGCAGAAGAAGGAAGACGACGCGGCAGTAGAAAGTAAGAGACCTTTACAAAGGCCGCCTCCGGCAATGAGTTTAGTTGTTGTGGGGAAGAGAGCGGGTGTCTGTAACTGCAGCACAGCCCCTCCGCAGCACCGGCCGTACCAGGCCTATCGGGCCTTTGGGTAATCCGGCACTGCCAAAACGTAATAGTTGTAGTCACTGAGAGATTTCCTCCCTCAAGAGAAAGGTGAAAATGATCTTTGCAACAGCAATGAGATGGAAAATATCTACAATTCCCATTTCACACCGTATGATTGTAGATTTGTTAATATTTCATTAACTCCCCCCGCGCAGCACCTGCCACCCTTTCAGGACGGCCCCCTCCAACAGCACCACACTGCAGCACTGCCCCCAGCAGTACCGACCCTCTTCCCCACACAGCTCCACCCCACCCGCAGACCCCCTGCAGCACCACCCCCACCGCAGGTCCGGCCCTCTGCAGTACTGCCCACCCAGCGCAGTACTGCCCCCCACTCAGCATCAACCCCCGCAGCACCGCCCAACCCGCAGCCCCAGTCCACAAAAGCACCGGCTATCCTGCAGCACCGCACCTCCCTGCAGCACCTAATAAGACCGGACAGAATCCATGATGTACACGTAATAAGGCTGAATACAATTATAAGGCCACAATTATAGTGCGCACAACATGAACAAAATACAGCAGCTCTATCGGCCGGCCATAGTGCACGCGACCGCGCACCCGAGGAAGCACGCCGGTGCGGCATAATTTTGAAGTGACAAACTTTTTTGTTTTTTCGCGCCACGTGAGCAGTTTAACCAATGAGGGCAAACCAGGCTGGTGACGTCATGGCCACACTTCCCCATCAGAGTGTGCGACAGGCGCCTGCACTATAAATGAAGCCTAAGAAAGATAAAGGCTTAGTATGTGTAGGGTATAAGTGAGGGAACAGTTTAGTACAGCTGCAGCGGCCGTTATTCAAACACCACGCGTTGTGTACATCGGAATACCGATGTCATGACACGGGAGGTATTCCAACCGTACCGCCTTAAGACGTGAGTGCGGCAAGTGCAGAAAATGGCATTTTAGAGTTCTGTTTTTTAAACACCTTAAATTGACACAGTAGCACAGTATTGTACACATTACAATTCATTCATTTCATTGCACCCAAAGAAACAGAATCCATGAGATTCAACAAAGCAATCACGATAAGTGTGGGAGCCTGGGGCGATTGGCTGCTTTCATGCTGTGTGGAGTACAGCAGAGCACACAAAATCAGCACCTAGATTTGTTTGAATATCGGCCGCTGCAGCTGTATGTGTAAGGAAACTTACGGGTGTATATGGGAGGGAATATACTTACATTGAACACCCAGTATGATGGTTTTCTGGGTAGACGTTGGCACAGCTGGGAAAGTGACCCTGCAGGTTATAGATGACTGGTGATCCTTCAGAGATGGGGTAAACGTGGCCTTTGAGGAGTAGGTCCAGGTGCCAGTCAGATTATCCTTCATTGCTTTGTTCACCCATTTGAGCCCTGGGACAGAGACAGTGTTGTCTTCCCTTACACTTCCCTCCCATGTGATTATTGGAGCCGTCCCGGAGCATTTCCCAGGAGCTGTGCATGCCAGTGTCACCTGTTTACCTGCGATGAGATTCCCCAAGGAAGAGATACTGGGCGTTTCTCTTAGATCTACAGGATGAACAAGAAATGATTTGTAGAGTAATATACATTTACCCTGAACAAACTAATACAGTACCCCCTGTATGTGTCTCTGCCAATGCAGGCTGCCACCCTGACACAGAAACAGAGTACCTGAATCTCTCTCCCTGCCGCAGGCTGACATAATGATGAGATACAGAATGACTGGATAAATAAATGTATTCTTCCCGCTGCAGGGTAAGGAGGGGTCTGGGTGTAGAAAGGAACTATGGATTTTTAACTTTATACTTTCCACTATACGGTGACGTGACATGAATATTTAATCTCATTGGGACGTCTTGTCCTACATGTTATTGGGCTAGAATTTATGTTAATCTGTTTTTTATGCTGGTTTTATCATTTCCCCCATTGTACTGCGCCGTAGGACATATTATCACATTACAGTGGCGACACACTTTATTCTCGCTCGGCTAGTCCCGTGAATTCGGGTATACCCGGGTGTATTCAGGTTTCTGATCGTTTTCTGCCAGAGTGCATTGCGTTATTTTCCCGGCAGGGATTTAAGCATTTTATTCCGGCTGGCTGAAATACTGCAATGCCGTGTAAAAACACATGGCTTGCGAGCTGTTCTCTTTGAAGCCGTCTCCTATAATGAATTGTAATGCAGTATATATACTGTATATATATATATACTGTATAACAACTACCCTATAACCCCTAACATACAGTACTGTACACATACAGTACTGTATATGCACATACATAAATGATACTACTGTATGGGCGGCGGGGGCGAGATGTGTTTGCAGCAGAGAGAGAACCGCTGCTCTCTCTCTGCGCAAACATCGGCACATTAAAAATTATTTTAAATACATTTCTATTGATAGTGTAGATGTGCAGGGGGTCTCCGGAGCTGAACCGCGTTGGTTTCAGGTCTGGGGACCCCCTGCTCCCCGAGATACAGCCCCCTTTATGAGGTGCCGGTATCCCTCTGCTTGGTTTAAAGGGCCCGATCACGTGATCGCGGCCTGTAAACCAAGCAGAGCAGAGGGATACCGGCACCCCCTAAAGGGGCCTGTATCTCGGGGAGCAGGGGGTCCCCAGACCTGAAACCAGTGCGGTTCTGCTCCGGAGACCCTCTGCACATGTACAGTATAAATAAAACACATACAGTATATACAGTAAATAAACACTCGTTCTTTACCTTAGCGGCTATGCGCTATGGTAAAGAAGTAGCATTTCTGTATTTTAATAATATTGTACAGTGAGCAGGGGGTTCCCTGAGCCAGAAATTAATGCTCAGGGACCCCCCCTGCTCCTGCTCAATATTATTAAAAATACATATGTACCACAATCAAAGAAAATATTTACAAAATACTGTACCGCTGGTATCTTACCCCAGTTAGAATAAATCAAATCTACCCACTGGCATCCGATCTATGTTGGAGAGGCTGCGGTCAAAAGGGGGACATGGCCCACATTTGGTGGTCATGTCCGGAAATTCAGAAATACTGGGAAACAACACAAAAATTAATAGAGGAGGTCACAGACCTCACAATACCTATTGAACCGCTGACCTACCTGTTGGCCAGGCCCTTAGACTACCTGGACCGGCCTACAGGAAAATTAGTCTCCTTCATTCTAACGGCGGCTCGATGTGCGGTGGCTGCCGCCTGGAAGAAAGTGTCTCCCCCCTCAAAACAAACAATAATAAGAAGGGTGCAAGAAGTAATGGACATGGAGAGATTGTCTGCTTTCCTTAAGAGGTCATCCACCTCATTCACAAACATCTGGGATCCATGGTACACCCACATGGATATAAGGCGAAACACCCCCTAACAAACTAGAGGCAAAAATCACACTAGAGCCCAAACTAGGGGAAAAAAAAAATAAATAAATATGGAATATGGGATCAAGGCCTCCTCCCGCCATACCCTTTCCAGCCTCCCCCCCACACCCCACCCCCTCCCACACCCCACACCCCCACTCTATTCCCTTTCTGTTTCCACACTCGCGCCTCCCTGATGGACCACAGTAGGTCAAGGGGACGTTGAGTCTTTACTTTTCTCTTTTCACTCAAGAAAAAGAAAAAATGTATACTAGGCTGATATATTGCTTGCAATGTTTATACCATGTAATGACTTATCTGCCTAATAAAAAATTTGGAAAAAAAAAAATACAGAAATGCTGCTTCATTACCATAGCGGATAGCCGCTAAGGCAATGAAGGGGTTAACCCACCGTGCCCGCTTTATTGTGGGTACTGACTGGGTGGTTAGGCCTCACGGGGGGGGTTAGTGTGGGAGGGTATGTAGGCATCCCGAGTGGTTGGTGAGGGTGGGTTAACCCCTTCATGACTGTAGCGGTTAATAACCGCTATGGTGATTAAGGGGTTAGGGGACATTACTTTGGATGTTTTAATTTTTGTCTCTGTTTTGCAGAAGCGGAGGGGCCATGGCCAGGATGGGGGGGGGGTAACGGTATGTGGGAAGGGGGTGAGGGTGGTTAGACCTCACAGTATGCACATTGGGTCCCCCCCTCCCCACATTTACATACACTGCACTGACAGCAATGCAGGGAGGGAGATTTACTGTAACAGAAACATCTCTCTGCCTTCAGTGTAATCTGTTTAAAGACCCCTCCCCCCTCCCTAATGTTTCTGTTAAATCTCTCTGCCTTCAGTGTAATCTGTTTAACAGAAACATTAGGGGGGAGGGGGCTTTACATCTCTCTGCCTTCAGTGTAATCTGTTTAAAGACCCCTCCCCCCTCCCTAATGTTTCTGTTAAATCTCTCTGCCTTCAGTGTAATCTGTTTAACAGAAACATTAGGGGGGAGGGGGCTTTACATCTCTCTGCCTTCAGTGTAATCTGTTTAACCGAAACATTAGGGGGGAGGGGGCTTTAAACAGATTACACTGAAGACAGGGGATGTACTGTATTGTTCATCATGTATTTTGTTTATTGCAATGCTGTGTATAATGTATAAGGTTTTTTACAATTAGATAGATGTAATCCTTGGTATTGTAAGGGTTAGCTTTGGTTTTAAATTGTGTTTTCTGGTTGGTACTTACAGTATATATTGATTTTTGTTTACTTGATTGGTTAAAATAGTTGACTTGTTTGGAAGTGTTTGTATTTACTGGTACAGTAGCTTGCAATTATATTGTTAACATTCATTTGCAGAATGTATATGGTGCATAGATTTTATGCATCATTTATACAATGTAAATGCAATGTACTGTGTGGATTGGAATGTTATGTTTTATATTGTAAGATCAGTTAGGATTATTAAATGGATTATTATTATTGTCTGTATAGAGAAGCGTTATTTGTAGGACAGTATGATTTTGATAACCATTCTACAGTACATGTATTTGTATATTGGTTCATCATGTGTGTGTATATACTGTGTGTGTGTATATATATATATATATATATATATATATATATATATATATATATATATATATATATATATATATATATATATATATATATATATACTGTATACTGTATATATATATATATATATAGATATATATATATCTATATATATATATATATATATATAGATATATATATATAGATATATATATATCTATATATATATATATATGTATGTATACAGTATAAATATACACAGTATATACTGTATATGTATAGGGACTGTTATTATATATATACTGTATATATATACAGTATATATATATATACAGTATATATTTATTTCTCTTCATGTATTTATTTATTTATTTAGATTTATTTATTAATTGTGGGGCTGCTGTGCGTGAATTTTTTTTATTGGGGGTAGCGGGGGTGAGGGGGGTGTTTGGCCCTTGGTGTGAGTTTAGGACTTGCAGCAGCAGCACAATTAATAAATAAATCTAAATAAATAAATAAATACATGAAAAGAAATAAATACATTTAAAATACATTTTTATTGATAGTGTAGATGTGCAGAGGGTCTCCGGAGCTGAACCACGTTGGTTTCAGGTCTGGGGACCCCCTGCTCCCCGAGATACAGGCCCCTTTAGGGGGTGCCGGTATCCCTCTGCTCTGCTTGGTTTACAGGCCGCGATCACGTGATCGGGCCCTTTAAACCAAGCAGAGGGATACCGGCACCTCATAAAGGGGGCTGTATCTCGGGGAGCAGGGGGTCCCCAGACCTGAAACCAACGCGGTTCAGCTCCGGAGACCCCCTGCACATCTACACTATCAATAAAAATGTATTTCAAATATATTTATTGTCATTAATTTATTTATTTAGATTTATTTATTTATTTTTTGGCGGCTGCTGTGTGTGAGTTTTTTTTTATTGTGGGTAGCGGGGGTGGGTGAAGGGGGTATTAGCCCCAACGGTGCTTGTTTAGGGCTTGCGGGGGGGGTAGCGGGAGGGCTTAACCCCTTCATGACCGTAGCGGTATTAACTGCTACGGTCGTGAAGGGGTTAAGTGCACCCGCAACCCCCCCGCAAGTCCTAAACTCACACCAAGGGCCAAATACATCTCTCTCACCCATCCCCACTACCCACAATAAAGCGGGCACGGTGGGTTAACCCCTTCATTGCCTTAGCGGCTATCCGCTATGGTAATGAAGCAGCATTTCTGTATTTTTAATAATATTGAGCAGGAGCAGGGGGGGTCCCTGAGCATTAATTTCTGGCTCAGGGAACCCCCTGCTCACTGTACAATATTATTAAAATACAGAAATGCTGCTTCTTTACCATAGCGCATAGCCGCTAAGGTAAAGAACGAGTGTTTATTTACTGTATATACTGTATGTGTTTTATTTATACTGTACATGTGCAGAGGGTCTCCGGAGCAGAACTGCACTGGTTTCAGGTCTGGGGACCCCCTGCTCCCCGAGATACAGGCCCCTTTAGGGGGTGCCGGTATCCCTCTGCTCTGCTTGGTTTACAGGCCGCGATCACGTGATCGGGCCCTTTAAACCAAGCAGAGGGATACCGGCACCTCATAAAGGGGGCTGTATCTCGGGGAGCAGGGGGTCCCCAGACATGAAACCAAAGCGGTTCAGCTCCGGAGACTCCCTGCACATCTACACTATCAATAGAAATGTATTTCAAATGTATTTATTGTCATTTATTTATTTATTTAGATTTATTTATTTATTTTTTGGCGGCTGCTGTGTGTGAGTTTTTTTTATTGTGGGTAGCGGGGGTGGGTGAAGGGGGTATTAGCCCCAACGGTGCTTGTTTAGGGCTTGCGGGGGGGGGTAGCGGGAGGGCTTAACCCTTTCATGACCGTAGCGGTATTAACTGCTACGGTCGTGAAGGGGTTAAGTGCACCCGCAACCCCCCCGCAAGTCCTAAACTCACACCAAGGGCCAAATACCCCCCTCTCCCATCCCCACTACCCACAATAAAGCGGGCACGGTGGGTTAACCCCTTCATTGCCTTAGCGGCTATCCGCTATGGTAATGAAGCAGCATTTCTGTATTTTTAATAATATTGAGCAGGAGCAGGGGGGGTCCCTGAGCATTAATTTCTGGCTCAGGGAACCCCCTGCTCACTGTACAATATTATTAAAATACAGAAATGCTGCTTCTTTACCATAGCGCATAGCCGCTAAGGTAAAGAACGAGTGTTTATTTACTGTATATACTGTATGTGTTTTATTTATACTGTACATGTGCAGAGGGTCTCTGGAGCAGAACCGCACTGGTTTCAGGTCTGGGGACCCCCTGCTCCCCGAGATACAGGCCCCTTTAGGGGGTGCCGGTATCCCTCTGCTCTGCTTGGTTTACAGGCCGCGATCACGTGATCGGGACCTTTAAACCAAGCAGAGGGATACCGGCACCTCATAAAGGGGGCTGTATCTCGGGGAGCAGGGGGTACCCAGACCTGAAACCAACGCGGTTCAGCTCCGGAGACCCCCTGCACATCTACACTATCAATAAAAATGTATTTAAAATAATTTTTAATGTGCCGATGTTTGCGCAGAGAGAGAGCAGCGGTTCTCTCTCTGCTGCAAACACATCTCGCCCCCGCCGCCCATACAGTAGTATCATTTATGTATGTGCATATACAGTACTGTATGTGTACAGTACTGTATGTTAGGGGTTATAGGGTAGTTGTTATACAGTATATGTATATATATATATGTATATATATATATATATACACTGGCAACACACTTTATTCGAGCTCGGCTAGTCCCACGAATTCGGGTATACCCGGGTGTATTGAGGTTTGTGACTGTTTTCTGCCCGAGTGCATTGAGTTATTTTCCAGCGGGGATTGAAGCATTTTATTCCCGCTGGCTGCAATACTGCACAGTACATATATATATACTGCATTACAATTCATGAATTTATGCCATCTGGTAGACACGCGAAGCATTGCAGCCTATTAAATCCTAATCATTATCATTTAACAGATCAGCCGCCCATCAGCCAGGCATGAACCCAGGCTGGGAAGGCAAATGCAACGGGGCTTGTCAGAGGTGAGGAGCGGCGCATTCCAGGTATCTGCCAGGTACATACCGGGTATTTGCTCGAATAAAGTGTGTCGGTGCAGTATACTGTGTATATACAGTACTGTATATATATACTGCATTACAATTCATGAATTTATGCCATCTGGTGGACACGCGAAGCATTGCAGCCTATTAAATCCTGATCATTATCATTTAACAGATCAGGCCCCCGTCAGCCAGGCATGAACCGTGGCTGGGAAGGCAAACGCAACGGGGCTTGTCAGAGGTGAGGAGCGGCGCATTCCAGGTATCTGCCAGGTACAAACTGGTCATTTGCTCGAATAAAGTGTGTCGCAGCAGTATATATAAAGTATAAATAATAATAATAATCAAGTCTGTGCCTAACATTACATAGTAAAGCAACTCCGCATGCTTTTTTGCTAATAACAATTACTTAGTCAAATCCAAATGGTCACAAACTCACCTGTCACCTGCAACATGAGCATAGTTGATCTATAAGAATATTTTAAATGACCGTCTTCAATCCTGAAGAGATAGAACCCACTATCCGCTTTACTTGCATCATTTATTATCAGGGAGCAGTCTCTAGCTCTCAGTTTAACTCCTGCCGTGTTAAAGCTTCGTCTTTCAACTAACATAGAGTCTGGATCGCAAATGTCAACTCCAGTGCTATTCAAGGCTGCAAGGTATGCAATTGTCTTGTTATCCTCATAATTTAATTCCGGTAGCCAGAATCCCTTGATATTGTCTGACCATGGCACCTTCTTATTAACAGTAAAGTTACAGGGGATGAGCACACACAGCCCCTCCTGCACAGTGATATTTCGTTTCACCTTAATACGATAGCTGTCAAACTTCTGACAAATGATATCTGGGGAGAGAAGAATTTACGTGTAGAAATGTGGAAGCATTTACATCAGTGTTTCTCACTTGGCGCCGTGGGAGGATCAAAAGGAGACGCTGGGTCACAAAGTGACTTTCTTTCCACCTGTCACTTGAAACCCCTTACATACCTTCGCTGCATCGATGACATCCTCCTGATTAGGACTTCTGGCGAACAGGACCTCCTACAGTTCCATGAAAACTTCAATACGTTCCACCCGACAATCAACCTCAAACCCACCAATTCCCCGGACGAAGTATATTTCCTAGACACCACCATCACCATAAAGAACCACCAACTACAAACTTCTGTATACCGCAAACCTACAGACAGTGCCAGATATTTGAGGGACAACAGCTTCCACCCGACACACACTAAGCATGCAAGCATCTACAGTTAAACAGTTAAACTCCAAAAATAAAATGAGGATGTTTAATAGATAAGCTCACAAGGAGATGAACATGACAAACGCACCAACGCGTTTCCTCCTGTAGGACTTTATCAAGGCTTTACACCTTGATAAAGTCCTACGGGATGAAACGCGTTGGTGCGTTTGTCATGTTCATCTCCTTGTGAGCTTATCTATTAAACATCCTCATTTTATTTTTGGAGTTTGTCCGTGATACTTATTTCTTCAGGATTGTCTTCAGTTGCAGTCCACCTTTGCTCTACCTTACTACTATTGCGTCTACACTTCAGGATTGCACGCAGAGGAATCACTATCTATTATTGGCGTTCTGGACTACAATATACCCCCAAGGGCAGGTAATGGGCAATAGCCCTCATATTATTACCGTTGACCCTGTATGGGGATATTTATATTTTAAGAGGGGTTTGCATTTTTGACCACTTCTGCGGTAGTCGGGCTGACTGACCGCTAGGTCTTTATTTTGCCCCCCCTTAAAAACTTACATTTTCTATATGAGCCTATGGACATAATACAGGTAAACCCCGTTATAGCGCGGTCCTCGGGGGCCACCCGATCCGACTGCGCTAGACCCGGGGGCGCGCTAATTTTAAAAAAAAATGGCCGCCGCGCGCCTGATCGGGAGGGAGGGAGTGAGGAGGGAAGGAAGAGGTGGCCTGAAGCCCTACACGTCCCCTAGCAACGGCGAGTCCTCCCACCACCGGCATCCATTTCCTCCCCCCAGACCCCCACACCTACCGGCCCTCCACGGCATAGCCCATGCGGCCCTCCAAGTCCCGGCCTGCTCCTCACTCACCCCCCTCCCAACACCCTCCCCCCTCCAGACACCCCCCCGCTCCTCCTGATGCCAGCTCCGCTCCTCCCGACACCCCCCTCCTCCCGACACCCCCCCTCCTCCCGACATCCCTCCTCCTCCCGACATCCCCCCCTCCTCCCGACACCTGATGCCAGCTCCGCTCCGATCTCAGCAGCCGAAACCAAAGGTAGGGAGGGGGAGTGGGAGGTGTGGTGTAGTGTGCTGTGAGAGTGTGTTGTGAGTGCTGTGAGAGTGTGCTGTGAGAGCTGTGTGCTGTGAGAGTGTGCTGTGAGTGCTGTGTGCTGTCAGAGTGTGCTGTGAGTGCTGTGAGTGCTGTGTGCTGTGAGAGCTGAGTGCAGTGTGCAGTGTGTGCAGTGAGAGTGTGCTGTGAGTGCTGTGTGAGTGTGCTGTGAGTGCTGTGTGCTGTGAGAGCTGAGTGCAGTGTGCAGTGTGCAGTGTGTGCTGTGAGAGTGTGCTGTGAGTGTGTGCTGTGAGAGTGTGCAGTGAGTGCTGTGTGAGTGTGCTGTGAGTGCTGTGTGCTGTCAGAGTGTGCTGTGAGTGCTGTGTGCTGTCAGAGTGTGCTGTGAGTGCTGTGTGCTGTCAGAGTGTGCTGTGAGTGCTGTGTGCTGTCAGTGTGCTGTGTGCTGTCAGAGTGTGCTGTGAGTGCTGTGTGCTGTGAGAGCTGAGTGCAGTGTGCAGTGTGCAGTGAGAGTGTGCTGTGAGAGTGTGCTGTGAGAGTGTGCTGTGAGAGTGTGCTGTGAGAGTGTGCTGTGAGAGTGTGCTGTGAGAGTGTGCTGTGAGAGTGTGCTGTGAGAGTGTGCTGTGAGTGTGCTGTGAGTGCTGTGTGCTGTGAGAGCTGAGTGCAGTGTGCAGTGTGTGCAGTGAGAGTGTGCTGTGAGTGATGTGTGCTGTGAGAGTGTGCTGTGAGTGTGCTGTGAGAGCTGAGTGCAGTGAGAGTGTGTGCAGTGTGCAGTATGTGCAGTGTGGAGTTTGCGCAGTGTGGAATGTGTGCAATGTGGAGTGTGCGCAGTGTGGAGTGTGCGCAATGTGGAGTGTGTGCAGTGTGGAGTGTGCGCAGTGTGGAGTGTGCGCAGTGTGGAGTGTGCGCAGTGTGGAGTGTGCGCAGTGTGGGGTGTGCACAGTGTGGAGTGTGCGCAGTGTGGAGTGTGCGCAGTGTGGAGTGTGCGCAGTGTGGAGTGTGCGCAGTGTGGAGTGTGCGCAGTGTGGAGTGTGTGCAGTGTGGAGGGAGTGCAGTGTGGAGGGTGTGCAGTGTGGAGTGTGCGCAGTGTGGAGTGTGCGGAGTGTGGAGTGTGTGGAGTGTGGAGTGTGTGCAGTGTGGAGTGTGTGCAGTGTGGAGTGTGTGCAGTGAACAGTGTGTGCAGTGAACAGTGTGTGCAGTGAACAGTGTGTGCAGTGAGCAGTGTGTGCAGTGAGAGTGTGTGCAGTGAGAGTGTGTGCAGTGTGGAGTGTGTGCAGTGAACAGTGTGTGCAGTGAGCAGTGTGTGCAGTGCACAGTGTGTGCAGTGTGTGCAGTGAGTGTGTGAAGTGTGCAGTGTGTGCTGTGTACAGTGTGCAGTGTGTGCAGTGAGCAGTGCGTGCAGTGTGGAGTGCGTGCAGTGTGGAGTGTGTGCAGTGTGGAGTGTGTGCAGTGTGGAGTGTGTGCAGTGTGGAGTGTGTGCAGTGTGGAGTGTGTGCAGTGTGGAGTGTGTGCAGTGTGGAGTTTGCACAGTGTGGAGTGTGCGCAGTGTGGAGTGTGCGCAGTGTGGAGTGTGCGCAGTGTGGAGTGTGCGCAGTGTGGAGTGTGCGCAGTGTGGAGTGTGCACAGTGTGGAGTGTGCGCAGTGTGGAGTGTGCGCAGTGTGGAGGGAGTGCAGTGTGGAGGGTGTGCAGTGTGGAGGGTGTGCAGTGTGGAGGGTGTGCAGTGTGGAGTGTGGAGTGTGTGCAGTGTGGAGTGTGTGAAGTGTGGAGTGTGTGCAGTGTGGAGTGTGTGCAGTGTGGAGTGTGTGCAGTGAACAGTGTGTGCAGTGAACAGTGTGTGCAGTGAGCAGTGTGTGCAGTGAGAGTGTGTGCAGTGAGAGTGTGTGCAGTGTGGAGTGTGTGCAGTGAACAGTGTGAGTGTGTGCAGTGTGGAGTGTGTGCAGTGAACAGTGTGTGCAGTGAGCAGTGAACAGTGTGTGCAGTGTGTGCAGTGAGAGTGTGTGAAGTGTGCAGTGTGTGCTGTGTACAGTGTGTGCAGTGAGCAGTGTGTGCAGTGAGAGTGTGTGCTGTGTGCAGTGTGTGCAGTGAGCAGTGTGTGCAGTGAGCAGTGTGTGCAGTGAGAGTGTGTGCTGTGTGCAGTGTGCAGTGTGTGCAGCGAGCAGTGTGTGCAGTGAGAGTGTGTGCTGTGTGCAGTGTGCACACTGTGCAGTGTGTGCAGGGAGCAGTTTGTGCAGTGAACAGTGTGTGTAGTGAACAGTGTGTGCAGTGAACAGTGTGCAGTGAGCAGTGTGTGCAGTGAGAGTGTGTGCAGTGAGCAGTGTGAGTGTGTGCAGTGAGAGTGTGAGTGTGTGCAGTGTGTGCAGTGAGTGTGTGCAGTGAACAGTGTGTGCTGTGAACAGTGTGTGCACTGAACAGTGTGTGCAGTGTGTGCAGTGAGAGTGTGTGCAGTGTGCAGTGTGTGCTGTGTGCAGTGTGTGCTGTGTGCAGTGAGCAGTGCGTGCAGTGAACAGTGTGTGCAGTGAGCAGTGTGTGCAGTGTGCAGTGTGCAGTGTGTGCAGTGTGCAGTGTGTGCAGTGAGAGTGCGTGCTGTGTGCAGTGTGCAGTGTGTGCACTGTGCAGTGTGTGCAGTGAGCAGTGTGTGCAGTGAGTGCAGTGAGTGTGTGTGCAGTGAGCAAATTTTTTTTTAATAAAAACAAAAAATGGGAGCCACGTGAAAACCGCGTTATAACCGATCGCTTATAACGGGGTTTACCTGTATAGTGTTCCATTTTGCAATATATTTTTCAATTACCAAAGATGATTTTGTGTACACATGGATATTGAGCGTCATTCTCCACATTACTACTCGGTAGGCAAAATAGGACTTTTTCTGGAGAGACCAATTAAATAATTGTCCCATTTTCTTATACACCCCCAAATGCATTAACCTGTGTAGCCCCCTTCCCCCGTGACTAAGGGAACTACTGTACGCATGCTGGGTAGCTGTCTGGCATACAGGAGGCCTGATCCTCTGCTACTGGGAGCCAGGGGTGATCGCGTTCGTTGGTACACAGCGCCCCCACCTGAGAGGGATCCTAGCGAAGCAGGACAACCCCTCACAGGAACCAATACAGCAGTAAATAGACACACATGATATATAAAAGGAGTATTTACTGAACACGCAACTCTACTAAATAACTATACCATACAGAATACACAATAATAACACAGGGGAGTATCCCCACAGTACATAATGTGCGGTGGTACCAATATCCCTGGTGTCTTTCCCCAATGTCAGTCCCCACCCAAGTGAAGGGAGTAGCGCTACCCCTGTGGACCGTTGGTGCACTTCCCCTCCCTCGGCACACCTGTACCCAGGTACCGCTGAACAAAGCAAAGGATCCGTCTGATCCCACAACGGGGGTCTCTACGAGGCCGCTGCTATTTGTGCATCCGATCCACCTCTGAGGGGGCTCCAGCTGGAGGGTGACCCTGTAACTGTCTATTATAATGCCTGTGGTCTGGTCTCAGATGCCGTCCGCAGCTCACCACGTGGCATCCTGTCACCGGTGTGCTGACACTGTTGGGTGCTATTGGGGAAATGTTCCTATCTAAGGGCCTTCCCTACAACACACAAGCTGGAGGGAATGGGACCTATCTGGAGTCTACTAGGCAATCTGGACTAGTCCAGGGGAGCACTGCTCCCTGGACACTACTTGCTATGGAAACACTTTGCGAAAAAATTGCCAAATATTAAAAGTTAATTTGCAGGCCCCGAGACCCTAAATTTAAGTTACATGTGCTTTATATTAATGCCATTTTCTGGAAATTGTGGCAAAAATGTTGAATATTTTCAGAAAACACTAACTGTAAGAGACAGTCACAGTAATGCAAACCTTCACACATCCCCAGTGATACTCACCCTTCCACATCAGGTACAGGATGAAGGTCACAGGATATGTCCAGTAACAGCAGTTTCTTCTCAGCCACATTGTATCACAGAGCGGCACTTTCTGCTCGGGATCTGCAGACTGCACGGAGAAGGGGAGTTATGGGAGCAGTGAGGGTATATACAGTAATTCCCACCTCCTACACAGCACGGGACAGATTTAACGGCACCTATCTTGCGGTCTGACTGTGCGCTCTCTGCATATCTTACTCTCTATCTGACCGCGCTCTCTGTATTAGAATCCTTCTCTCACTTCTGTCCACTTTCTTCTTTTTCTCATTGATTTCCCTTTTCTGGTATATTTAAATCCTATTCCCTCTCTTATTATATTTTACACTTCTGTCTCCTCTTCCTTTTCTCAGTGTTTGTTCTCTTCCACTATTTTCTCTATTTCTATCTCATTCTCTCTGCTGTTATTGTCTGTTTGCTGCTTGTGTCTCTGCGTCTCATTTTAACTCTTTTTTTAAGTGAAACTTCTGTGCTCAGGGTGCCGGCGTCGCAAGGCCCACCCTTGCGCGCGACCATCTCCTGCATGATGTGTGAACATCCCATGTACTGGGCTGCAGGAGATTGGGGAGGTGATCGGAGGCGTGGAGAGGAGTGTGGCGAACGCGTTACGGAGCTGGTTCGCCCTCAGTGGCTGAACCAACTCACATGATGCTAATGTCACGCGATTGCAGACTGAAAAACAATTTCACCTGTCATGGCAAAATGTTGCAGCACAATGCACTGCTTAACCGCCAGGAGGAGCATTTAGTTGGCTATACACTGGCGACACACTTTATTCGAGCTTGGCTAGTCCCACGAATTCGGGTATACCCGGGTGTATTGAGGTTTGTGACTGTTTTCTGCCCGAGTGCATTGAGTTATTTTCCAAGCAGGGATTGAAGCATTTTATTCCCACTGGCTGCAATACTGCACAGTATATATATATATACTGCATTACAATTCATGAATTTATGCCATCTGGTAGACACGCGAAGCATTGCAGCCTATTAAATCCTAATCATTATCATTTAACAGATCAGCCGCCCATCAGCCAGGCATGAACCCAGGCTGGGAAGGCAAACGCAACGGGGCTTGTCAGAGGTGAGGAGCGGCGCATTCCAGGTATCTGCCAGGTACATACCGGGTATTTGCTCGAATAAAGTGTGTCGGTGCAGTACCTCATTGTCTAACATTAGAATGTCCCGATTGTGCGTGCGCGTGCGCGTCGCAACGCCGGCACCCTGAGCTCAGCCTTTAGCGGCACCTACCACATGAAAATTTCCCTGGCGGTAAATTGCCTTAATGGTGACAGAATTACAGTGCAGGAAGTGACGTCACTCCTGGCAGAAGAGGCCATCAGCGAGGTCATTGTTGCCAGCTCCCACCAGTCACCAGAGGAGGACGACGACACACACACACACACACACACACAAACACCACGCCCCCGCCTTACAAAATCTTCTGTGCCACGGCTCACTCGAGATCTCCTCCTCTTTGGACGGGGCTGCGAGATCCGGAAGCTGTGTCACCTCAGCTCCGTCAGGGGCGAGGGGAGAGGGGGGGCTGCTCCGGGCTGGGAGACTCGAAAAGCTTGTGTCAGGTAACAAGGAGGAGAGAGAGGGGAGCGGAAGGGGGAGATGGGAAGAGAGCCGTGAGGACTGAATGACGTGCACACACACACACACACACACACACTGACTGATGTGCGCCCACAAAGTGACGCACACACGAGGAATTCACAGTTACTATAAATATAGAAGTGCAAAAACACACGTTCTAAGTCAAACTTCTTTGCGTTTTGGCACTGAAATTGTGTTTTGATTTTTAATTAAAAATATCACCATCACAAATACAATTTCTGTGACAAAACAGTGACACGAGACAAAGACATTTCACGTAAAACATGTGTGCTCGCGCACACACACTTTTTTTTTACAAGGACATCTATAATTTCTTAAATCCCCTGGTGTTCTTTACACATTTACTCGCAGCTGGAATAAAAATTACAATTGGCCGGAAGTAACTGCCTTGACGAACTCTACTGGGCTTGATGGATATGCTTAGTACTGTAACTCCTTGCAAAAGGCAGAGGTGGGCTTTAAACCCACACTCCTTGAGAGACTTGAGCCTAAATCCGGTGCCTTATACTGCTCGGAAATGTTACCTGCAGCTTTCCATTTATTGTCTCTCTTTATTCTAAGTCCCTCCCTTCAAGGTATATAATCTCCCAGTAAGGTCCCGGTAAATTCACTTTCCACTTTACAATTAGTGGATGTTTTAAGACTTGAGGAAACAAAGAAATAATTCGGCACCTAAAGCAAAAACAAATTTTGTGACAGATAATTGTATCTGACCATATAGAATGTCCAGTCCTGTTATCCTGGAGTCCTTCAGGTGTTTCTTGCTACTTTAAAGTAGGTTTTCAATTTTTCCCAACCGGAGCAGACACCATACGTCATTAACCCCCTGTGTATGCTACAATTTATTTTATTGTTTATGCTTTTTTTAAATTAAATTAGTCTATATTTAGCTTATCATCAGGCGTTTGTTTAGTTCTGTTATTCTGAAGCCAGGGTCACGTGTAATGTGTGAATAGCCCCAGATAGCTTAACTCAGCCCCCTTTCCAAATCACACCAAGTCCTATAATATTCCTGGAAAACAGCAGTGAATACAGGCTCTTGTGGATGTTTTATAGTTGTGAGTTTGTAGTTGAGGGCAGGTAGGAAGAGATGGCCGTGCCATGGGAGTGTGACAGGAAGGTACTCACTCAGCCAAGTCAGGAATGAAAAGGAAGTGAGGGGGTATATGGGTAAAGGGAATAGTCTTGGGACAGACTATCTGTGAGCAAAACGGGGGAGGGCAGAATAGCCCATTCTAGGAGAGATCTCAGAAGCTGCAGTAGCAACTCACTGATTACATGCCCAGAGGCAGGGAAGTCAACATTGTAACATGTCACACAGGCACAGTGTGTGTGTGTGGAGCAAACTACATGCAGTTGAAAATAAGAAACTGACAGGCAGAAGCTGCAAACAAGGGGGGAGGGGGGTGAACAAAGAGTGCAAAAAGGGGGAAACTTGTTCCATGACATCTGTGTTTATGTTGATTGATTTGTTTGACTGTGTATGTTGGTTTTTTGGTTTGTGTTTTGTCTTATGTCTGTACTATTGCATCTACAGTATAACTGGTATACACTACAGTATGATCGGTTGTTTTATTTTCCTTCCACATATTGTGAGACAACCGGCAAGAAACACCTGAAGGACTCCAGGATAACAGGACTGGACATTCTATATAGTCTGATACAATTATCTAAACACAGAACCCCAGTAAGCTCTTTTTGGGAACCCCTGAGCCCCCACAAAATATATATATATGTATATGTGTCAAAATGGAGTGCTATTGAGCGTGGCATATGTATACAACAGACGACAGAGAAGCCCAATGCTACATCCAACATGACAGAAATACACAGTAAAATACTTATATATTCTCTTGAAGTAGGGTCATTTAGTTTAACCCTTTGGCCAAAGCGTTGTAAGCTTGCGAGCCACGTCAAGGCAGACACCTGTTCGCAAGTCCTAACACTACCAGATAAAATACTAATATACCTCTATTAGGATTAAAATTCTCATTTACCTCTATTAGGAGGGAGAAAGACGCTTTGGCGTCTGTCGTCTGTTGTATACATATGCCACGCTCAATAGCACTCCATTTTGACACATATACATATATATATATTTTGTGGGGGCTCAGGGGTTCCCAAAAAGAGCTTACTGGGCTTCTATGTTTTGTTAACCCATTCTCAGCTGTTCCAGCTGGTGGAGGTTAGTGGCTCCTCCTTCCCAGGTTTTAAGCCCGCCCCTCCCCACTTCCCTAGTTTGCAAGTGCCTCATTCTGCTGGATATAGACCCACTGTGGTCTTTCTCCCTCCTAATAGAGGTAAATGAGAATTTTAATCCTAATAGAGGTATATTAGTATTTTATCTGGTAGTGTTAGGACTTGCGAACAGGTGTCTGCCTTGACGTGGCTCGCAAGCTTACAACGCTTTGGCCAAAGGGTTAAACTAAATGACCCTACTTCAAGAGAATATTTAAGTATTTTACTGTGTATTTCTGTCATGTTGGATGTAGCATTGGGCTTCTCTGTCGTCTGATACAATTATCTGTCACATTTTATTTTTGCTTTAGGTGCCGGATTATTTCTTTGTTTCCTTATGTGTATGATTTGATTAATCATTTATTCCTGGCAGCCTTCCCTATAGGTATGTAGCCAGGTCCCCTCTGGTCCCCTGGTGTATTTATGTATTCCCCTTACCTCCGCTGATGTGTGGGATACTGCGGGAGGCATGGGGCTGCTGCTGGGGGCGAGCGCGTCGCCGGCGGCTGTCTTTGAAGGGCGCCGCCATGTTGGTTTGCGAGCGCACGCACTCACGAAGGTTCGCGTATGCGCAGTGAGCCTCGCGGCGGCTATGACATTTGCGCATGCGCAGTAATGTTAGCGCAGTAATGTTAGCGCACGAGGCAGCAATAGGAAAAGGCTGCAGACAGAACAACACTGCTGCCACGTGACTCACCACAAAGAATGGGATGGCTGGGTTGCTCCTGAAAAGGGAGGATAGATATGGCATGCTGGGCAGGAAGCTGGGAATAAAGACCTGGACCTAGAGGGTGCAGGTAGGGTCCACGGAGCTGTGCTCCAGGGACTAGGCCAGACGTTGCCCCAAGGGCCTAGTTAGTCCCCTGAGACACAGTAGAGGAACTTATATGTAAATGCTGTAGGGAAGGCCTTAAGGTAGGGACTTTCTCACAGAAGCATTAGTGTGAGAGATGCTGCAGAACACTGCCTGAAGGAGAGTGCAGCTTGCTATCTGAGAGCAGGTCAGGACTCCATATTAGAGACTGCATGTAAGGTGCCATCCGGCCGGAGGCCCCTTCAGAGAAGTTAGCCTGAAGATCTACGCAAGATAGGAGCATCAGACCGTGCCGCGGAATCACTTTGGGGGGGGGGTGGTGTCTACAGATCGCTGCTGTTTATCCTGGTCTGGACAAAGACCAGGGAGGTAATTCAAAGTGCACCAAAGGGCCCCAACACCAGGAAGCGCGCTATCCTCTCACACACTCTGGGAAAGAGACACTCAGTGGTTAAGTGACATTAGACATTCAGTGTTTTGGGGCTGGACATTCACCTGGACAGTGTTACTATTGGGTCATATTCTGGGGCTGTGTTACTGTGTTACGATATGGTACATGTGTAGCCATGCTGTGAAATGGTCTGCAGTTGTCTCCCCTGCTGGCAGCAAAACCTGGTAAGTTACAGGGATGCCAGCAGTAATCATGGAGGTTTGCCCTCACACCCTGGTGAGGTGCCCTATGTATGGATGGGAGTGGCTGCATACTCTGAGTCCATTATTAGTGACATCAGAGCTGTGACAGTTCCTGAAGTATATAAGGCACAGCACTGCCCAAAGTTAGGTGGTTGGTGAGGATTGCTGAGTTGTTGGAGGGCATTGGGGAGGAAGGATCCACTAGTGCAGTAATTAGTGTTCCATTTCTACATCAGACTTTATAAGAGCCACACTGTGTCCAGGGACCTGGCACAGGGGTGATCTCCCTACGGGGAGAGGGGATCCCACTCCATTGGGAGGGCGTATCTATCAAAGGGACAGCAAATCAATATGTGCGGCTGAGACGGCTGGCTGTGAAGGGCAGCTTGCCCATACGAGATCAATAAAGATGTCCTGTTTAAAGATACCCCCACTGTGTGAGTGTGAAGTTACTCTCCAGTGGAAGGCACCACCAAGAAGGAGTTCCTCATCAGGACACTCTCCCTGCGGACGCATAGATTCTGATGAGGTGGAGGCGCTGCACATGATATAGGTAGGACTCGCACACACTACCTCAGCTGCCTGTCTGGATTGACAATCCCCGAATACCATCATGCGGGAGACACAGGAGTACTGTTGCCAACAGGTGCACCACCAGACACGACCATGTAATGGGGGCTGGTTAGACCACACGGGCCAATATGAGATTGGGGGGGTCAGACTAAGAGTGAATACCCGTTACACATGCATTATATAAAAGTTTAGTAAATACTGTTCTTATACAACCGTGTGTAATTATTGTGTATGTTGGTTCTGGTTCTGGGATCCCCTACCGGTAGAGGCGCTGCACCGTGAAGTAAGTATACCCCAGGCTCCCAGTGGCGGAGGCTCAGGCCTTTTGTTATCCAAACAGGTGATCGCAGCACAGGTAGTTTCAGTACCCAGGGGGTACAAAGGCTACAGGTATAAGCGTTATAGGTTATCACTATTAGTGTGTAGGTTACATTTATTTTTATTTTAGCATTAGCGCTACCAGCACATACTTTTTCGCACATTGTCTTAAAACTTGCCTACATGTAAGTATCTTTACTGGTATATAACAATTTTTAACCCCACTAAGTCACATAAGCATATGCTTAGTTTATTAATCCCTTCAGGGTATATTTCACATACTGTAATTCACAATCATTTGTATGAATTTAGCATAGGGACCTGCTATTGAGGCTTACCTTGACGCTGGTTAGCAGGCTTGTCATTATTTGATCAAAAAATGCAACCAAAAGCCTAAATTTTCATACAGACTTAGGTTTCACTGTGTATATTTATTTCCCATTTATTGTTAGCCCAATGGGAGAAGCGCAGGGACTCACTTTCTGTTTTTCCTCTTTATTCTAAGTCATAACATAAATGTTAAGAGACTGCAGATTGCTTCATTGGAAAAATAAAATGGCCCCTTGAAAAACAAAATGGCCACTCATCATCCCTAATGTAAGAACCTCGTCTAATTTAGTGACCATGTTATAGCACTTTTTTTTCCGGACTGCTGTGTAATATGGTGAGAAACAAGAACACACAGATAATGATGCATTATAACCTTAATTAAATGGAATGGAAGTTACTATACTGTTAACTAACCCTACTGTTTATTTAAGGAAGAGAACTGGGGCATCTTCCACGGCTGAAACCCTCTATTTTCAGTTCCGTGGACCCCCTGCTTCCTGAAATACTTACTGGTGAAGTTACCGGCTTTAAATCTTCCTCCGGGGGAGGGGAGGAGAGCGAGACAGGCTGGGGGGGGGGGGGGGGGCGAGGGGAGGAGTGCGAGACAGGCTGGGGGGGGAGGGGAGGAGAGCGAGACAGGCTGTGGGGGGGGAGAGTAAGACAGGCTGGGGGGGGAGGGGAGGAGAGCGAGACAGGCTGGGGGGGAGGAGGGCAAGACAGGCTGGGGGGGAGGGGAGGAGAGCGAGACAGGCGGGGAGGAGAGCGAGACAGACTGGGGGCGGGAGGAGAGCGAGACAGACTGGGGGGGGGAGGAGAGCGAGACAGGCTGGGGGGGGGGAGGAGAGCGAGACAGGCTGGGGGGGAGGAGAGCGAGACAGGCTGGGGGGGAGGAGAGCGAGACAGGCTGGGGGGGAGGAGAGCGAGACAGGCTGGGGGGGGGGGGGCGAGGGGAGGAGTGCGAGACAGGCTGGGGGGGAGGGGAGGAGAGCGAGACAGGCTGTGGGGGGGGAGAACGAGACAGGCTGGGGGGGGAGGAGAGCGAGACAGGCTGGGGGGGAGGAGGGCAAGACAGGCTGGGGGGGAGGGGAGGGGAGGAGAGCGAGACAGGCGGGGAGGAGAGCGAGACAGACTGGGGGCGGGAGGAGAGCGAGACAGACTGGGGGGGGGAGGAGAGCGAGACAGGCTGGGAGAGAGGAGAGCGAGACAGGCTGGGGGGGAGGTGAGCGAGACAGGCTGGGGGGGAGAGCAAGACAGGCTGGGGGGGAGGAGAGCAAGACAGGCTGGGGGGGGGGGGGGCGAGGGGAGGAGTGCGAGACAGGCTGGGGGGGGAGGGGAGGAGAGCGAGACAGGCTGTGGGGGGGGAGAACGAGACAGGCTGGGGGGGGAGGAGAGCGAGACAGGCTGGGGCGGAGGAGGGCAAGACAGGCTGGGGGGGAGGGGAGGGGAGGAGAGCGAGACAGGCGGGGAGGAGAGCGAGACAGACTGGGGGCGGGAGGAGAGCGAGACAGACTGGGGGGGGGAGGAGAGCGAGACAGGCTGGGGGAGAGGAGAGCGAGACAGGCTGGGGGGGAGGAGAGCGAGACAGGCTGGGGGGGAGGAGAGCGAGACAGGCTGGGGGGGAGGAGAGCAAGACAGGCTGGGGGGGGAGGAGAGCGAGACACGCTGGGGGGGGGGGAGGAGAGCGAGACAGGCTGGGGGGGGGAGGAGAGCGAGACAGGCTGGGGGGGGGAGGAGAGCCAGACAGGCTGGGGGGGGAGGAGAGCCAGACAGGCTGGGGGGGGGAGGAGAGCGAGACAGGCTGGGGGGGGAGGAGAGCCAGACAGGCTGGGGGGGAGGAGAGCGAGACAGGCTGGGGAGGAGGAGAGCGAGACAGGCTGGGGGGGGAGGAGAGCGAGACAGGCTGGGGGGGAGGAGAGCGAGACAGGCTGGGGTGGGGGGTTTGGAGGCAGGCTGGGGGGGGAGGAGAGCGAGACAGGCTGGGGTGGGGGGTTTGGAGGCAGGCTGGGGTGGGGGGTTTGGAGGCAGGCTGGGGTTGGGGGGAGGGAGGCAGGCTGGGGTTGGGGGGAGGGAGGCAGGCTGGGGTTGGGGGGAGGGAGGCAGGCTGGGGTTGGGGGGAGGGAGGCAGGCTGGGGTGGGGGGCAGGCTGGGGTGGGGAGGGGGGCAGGCTGGGGTGGGGAGGGAGGGGGGCAGGCTGTGGGGGAAGGGAGGGGGGCAGGCTGGGGTGGGAGGCAGGCTGGGGTGGGGGGGAGCGAGAGGCAGGCTGGGGTGGGGGAGCAAGAGGCAGGCTGGGGTGGGGGGGGGGCGAGAGGCAGGCTGGGAGGGGGGGGGCGAGAGGCAGGCTGGGGAGGGGGGGGGCGAGAGACGGGCTGGGGTGAGGGGGGGCGAGAGACGGGGTGGGGGAGAGGAGAGAGACAGGCTGGGGGAGAGGAGAGAGACAGGCTGGGGGAGAGGAGAGAGACAGGCTGGGGGAGAGGAGAGAGACAGGCTGGGGGAGAGGAGAGACACAGGCTGGGGGAGAGGAGAGACACAGGCTGGGGGAGAGGAGAGAGACAGGCTGGGGGAGAGGAGAGAGACAGGCTGGGGGAGAGGAGAGAGACAGGCTGGGGGAGAGGAGAGAGACAGGCTGGGGGAGAGGGGGGGAGAGGCTGGGGGAGAGGGGGAGAGAGGCTGGGGGAGAGGGGGGAGAGAGGCTGGGGGAGAGGGGGGAGAGAGGCTGGGGGAGAGGGGGGAGAGAGGCTGGGGGAGAGGGGGGAGAGAGGCTGGGAGGGGGGAGAGAGGCTGGGAGGGCGGAGAGAGGCTGGGAGGGCGGAGAGAGGCTGGGAGGGGGGAGAGAGGCTGGGAGGGGGGAGAGAGGCTGGGAGGGGAAGAGAGGCTGGGAGGGGAAGAGAGGCTGGGGGGGGAAGAGAGGCTTGGGGAGGAAGAGAGGCTGGGGGGGGAAGAGAGGCTGGGGGGGGGAGGAAGAGAGGCTGGGGGGGGAAGAGAGGCTGGGGGGAGGGGAAGAGAGGCCGGGGAGGGGAAGAGAGGCCGGGGAGGGGAAGAGAGGCCGGGGAGGGGAAGAGAGGCCGGGGGGAGAGAGACAGGCTGGGGGGGGGGGAGAGACTGGCTGGGGGGGGGGGAGAGACAGGCTGGGGGGGAGAGAGACAGGCTGGGGGGGAGAGAGACAGGCTGGGGGGAGAGAGACAGGCTGGGGGGGAGAGAGACAGGCTGGGGGGGAGAGAGACAGGCTGGGGGGGAGAGAGACAGGCTGGGGGGGAGAGAGACAGGCTGGGGGGGAGAGAGACAGGCTGGGGGGGAGAGAGACAGGCTGGGGACAAGAGAGACAGGCTGGGGACAAGAGAGACAGGCTGGGGACAAGAGAGACAGGCTGGGGGGGGAGAGAGACA